>NW_028261388.1:7037539-7277539 GCF_051295495.1 Thamnophis sirtalis | reverse complement strand
AACAACTGTGGCAAGAATGGTCGTAAAACAGAGCAAGATTCCCTTAGCAAATGTCTCACTTAGCAACAGGCGTTTGGGGCTTCTGCATTTTGATCAGGTGACCACGGGGACATTGCAATGATCACTTTTTTCAGTATCTTTGTTATATTAGTCACTAAATGAACTCTTGAAGGTGGCGAAATACCTACCTTGGTCTTTGTACTGGGTGCTTTTTTTCCCAAGAGACAACTGGACTTTCTTGTTTTTTCTTTTGAAGAGGTTTCCCTTCTCATCCAAGAAGCTTCTTCAACTCTGGCTGGATGGTTGGGAATGGAAGGATTGATACTCCTTGCAGACAGCTGGACATTTGCATTCTTTCTAGAGAGTCACTGAGGCCAGTTTTGCTGGCATCCTCAGGGTTTGCAACACAGTTCCAAGAAGGCTCCACACCCATTTGCACTACTCAGATGATCCTAAGGACATCCAAGTGGCCTCAACGACTCCCTAAAAGGATGCAAACGACCAGCTGTCTGCAAGGAGTATAAATCCTTCCACTCCCCACCATCCAGTGGGAGCTGAAGAAGCTTCTTGGATGAGAAGCGAAACGTCTTCAGAGAAAAACCAGAAAGTCCAGTTGCCTCTTGAAAACGTAACTTTGGGACAACCGTGATTGGATGACGGAGAATCTCTACGGACTATAAGCTACGTAATTTGGGGTGAAGACCCTTGGAATGAGGTGGGAGTAGGAATGGATTTCCAGAGGGAAAAAATGCAGACTACAGGAACCATTTGCGCCACTCAGGTGACCCTGAGGACACAGATAAACCTCCAAGTGGCCTCAACGACCCTCTAAAAGGATGCAAATGACCAGCTGCCTGCAAGGAGTATAAATCCTTCCGTTTCCCACCATCCAGTCAGAGCTGAAGAAGCTTCTTGGATGAGAAGCAAAACGTCTTCAAAGAAAAACCAGAAAGTCCGGTTGCCTCTTGAAAACGTAACTTTGGGACAACCATGACCTGGATGACTGAGGCTCTCCTTAGACATTTTTGTACTGGAATTTTATTTTTGTAAGCCGCCTAGAATCAACGAGAGCGAGTTGAATGGCCACACAGATTTTCTTCATAAATAAATGAAAATAATGTCCCTCCAGCTATTCCAACCAGTCAGGAATCCCGTAGTTAGTGGACAGATTTGACTCTATTTTGATCTCCCTGGAGAATGAAGATTGTGTTTCATAAATAAGCTTTGCAGTAGCTATGAAGGGCACCCTCTTAAAAAAAAAGGCTATTCACACATCAAATCATCTTGTTTAAATGTTCCATTGAGATTAAAATAGAGCAGTGGTTCCCAAACTTGGCAACTTTAAGACTTGTGGACTTCAACTCCCAGAATTCTCCAGCCTGCTGGCTGGAGAATTCTGGGAGTTGAAGTCCACAAGTCTTAAAGTTGCCAAGTTTGGGAATCACTGAAATAGAGGATAGACTAATTTTGTTTTTTGTTCTAATAACCTTTGAAGGAATCCAAATACTTTGGCATTCCCATTGCTCATTTTGTTACCCTAACCCTTGGTTCACCTTCCCTTTTTCGTTCAGCGCAGAGGAATTAAAGACGAATATTCATCTTGGCTTCAAGAAAGGGTATAGGACTCCGGGAGATGAATTTATTCTGACCATGCTCCCCAAACACAACAAACCTCTGTATTTAAATCAATGATTCCTTGATTAGGAGCGCCAGCAGCCCCGGGGAAAAAGGTTTCTCTCTCACCACAGGCTAACAAGTTCAGCTGACAGGGTGATGAATAGTGGTTTGCCACACCTATTCATCTCCGCCTCCTGCCTTTAATCCCCAGAGCTACGAGGGGGCTTCGCTAGCAGCAGTGGTTCTTCCGTCTCAGGGACCGGCCCATAGATTTCCACTGCTCTCCTCTCCTCTGCCTTCTGCACATCCTATTGTCAGGCACTGGGCCCAGCTGTTCTTCCTCTTCCTCATTAGCCACCTCCAGACCTGGGGGCTGTTGACTCTCCACCTGAGGGATGACGGACGGCCCAGGCTCCACCTCTCTCTCTCTCTCTCTCTCTCTCTCTCTCTCTCTCTCTCTCTCTCTCTCTCTCTCTCTCTCTCTCTCTCTCTCTCTCTCTCTCTCTCTCTCTCACACACACACACACACACACACACACACACACACACACACACACACACTTCCCTCTCTCTCTCTGCTAGCTCCATTCCCTCTTCCCCCTCGGAACTCACAGGTTGCCTTGATGCTGTCCCCGACTCCTACGCCTCCTCCTGTTCTGATTTGGCCTGCTGGAGGGGCTGTCAGCCAACAGGTCACAACATGCTCAGAAGATTTATTCAAACGTATTTGCAAGACATTCACAAGATAGAAGGAGTACGGTGGCTCATGCGGTTAGGATGCTGGTACGATGATTGGCAGGCTGGCGTTTGAGACCTGGTTCCTGCTGCAGGATGGGGTGAGCACTCGTCCCTTGCTCAAGCTCCTGCCAACTCAGAATTGCTGAAGGCTCTTGAAGGTGTAGCTGAATGGCACACAGAAACATGAAAGAAGATTCTTTTAAGTATTCTCCTCAGCCGAATACATTATGAATGTGACACGGCATCTAACCTATTAAGATAGTCTTGGCTTTTTCTCTTTCTTTGCAGCTGGCTGCACAATTTAGCTTTGACTACAGGAGGAAATTCATAACATTTGATGAGGCATTGATTCTTTTCCCGCATTCCCATCTCCTTGTATCTGAAAAAGTTCCAAGCTTGTTAATGCATAATTTTAGCTCTTGCTACACAAATATTAAACTTTTAAAAGCAAGTCAAGGGCTGGAGAGGGGGAACATGTGTTTTAGCATTCTGTTGTTTTTCAAGTGCACCATATCTTCTCAGTAAATAGGTCAACATATGACCATAACTGAGCCCAAAAGGTTAGGTTAGGTTAAGAGCCGAGGTGGCGCAGTGGTTAGAATGCAGTACTGCAGGCCACTTCAGCTGACTGTTATCTGCAGTTCAGCGGTTCTAATCTCACCGGCTCAGGGTTGACTCAGCCTTCCATCCTTCCGAGGTGGGTAAAATGAGGACCCAGATTGTTGTGGGCAATATGCTGACTCTGTAAACTGCTTAGAGAGGGCTGAAAGCCCTATGAAGCGGTATATAAGTCTAACTGCTATTGCTATTGCTATTAATAACACTCTATAAAGCCTTAGTGAGACCACACCGGTTCTGCAGGCATGTGAGGGTGGTGTGGCTTGGTGGGCGTGGCTTGATGGGCTTGATGGGCGTGGCAGAGGAAGGATACTGAAAATCTCCATTCCCACCCCATTCCAGGGGAATGATACTGTTACCAGTTCTCCGAACTACTCAAAATGTTCGTTACAAGTTCTCCAGAATAGCAGTAGACTTAGCAGTAGACTTATATACCGCTTCATAGGGCTTTCAGCCCTCTCTAAGCGGTTTACAGAGAGTCAGCATATTGCCCCCAACAATCTGGGTCCTCATTTTACCCACCTCGGAAGGATGGAAGGCTGAGTCAACCCTGAGCCGGTGAGATTTGAACCGCTGAACTGCTGATCTAGCAGTAGCCTGCAGTGCTGCATTTAACCACTGCGCCACCTTGGCTCTTGCCTATCAGAACCTGCTGGATTTCACCCCCTGGACTACACCTAGAATACTGCATCAAGTTTTGGCCACCACACTATAAAAAGGATGTTGAGACTCTAGAAAGAGTGCAGGAAAGGGCAACAAAGATGAATTGGGGACTGGAGGCTAAAGCTTATGAAGAACAGTTGCAGGAACTGGGCATGGCTAATCTAGTGAAGAGAAGGACCAGGGGAGACATGATAGCAGTCTTCCAATATTTGAGGGATTGCCAAAAAGAGGAGGGGGTCAAGCTATTTTCCAAAGCACCTAAAGACCAGACAAGGAATAATGGATGGAAACTGATCAAGGAGAGATTCAGCCTTGAAATAAGGTGAATTTTTTCTGACAGTAAGAACAATCAAGCCATGGAACAGTTTGCCTTCAGAAATTGTGGGAGCGTCATCACTGGAAGCTTTCAAGAAGAGACTGGACTGCAAGCAGCCAGCAGAGTTGGCAGCCGAGTCAGACAGTGAGGAGGGTTGGGGAGGAACATGGGCCAGTCCTGGAGTCTGGGGAAGGCTTGGACGAGGGCTCTGCGTCAGAGGCAGAGATGAGGCCAGGG
This sequence comes from Thamnophis sirtalis, assembly GCF_051295495.1. Taxonomy (NCBI): domain Eukaryota; kingdom Metazoa; phylum Chordata; class Lepidosauria; order Squamata; family Natricidae; genus Thamnophis; species Thamnophis sirtalis. The sequence goes on along the minus strand of NW_028261388.1, from coordinate 7,273,350 downwards.
CTGTCTGACAGTTCTCAGCTGCCTTCAGAGTTGGAGTCAGTGGGGCAGAAGAGCAGCTGGAGCCTGTTCCCAGTGTGCGCATGCGCAGAGCTGCCAGGAGAAGGGAACAGCCAAGGAACAAGGATCAACTTGGGAGTAAAGGCACAGATGGAGGGTGAATGGCCACTCCCATGGGGAATAAAAGAGGAGCGAAAGGGAAGTGGGCTTTTGCAGGAAACAATTCGTTCGTTCATTCATTCGTTTCAGGAGTGTGAAGATCTGTCCATGAATCTCAGAGACTCTGTGCCCAGTCTTTCCTCTCATAGCACTGCGCTTGGAAAATATTTACATGGCAGCTTTCCAAGCTAGTTAAGGTCTGTGGTCATAAATACACCTTTGAAAGATTGTTTTCCAGGCCTTTGCTGAATGTGAATGAGAGGAATTCATATCTGTTTAATAAAAGGAGTTTTGTCAGGAACAGGAATCTGCTTCATGCTTTTTGGGGAAGCCTTGGTGAGAACAGTCACGTCTGATACTATAAGAAGGATTTGACGCATCTCGTAAGAAGTGGTGTTATCCACGAGAACTCCTGGGGATGATCTTAGGAAAACCACTTGCTCTAAGAGGGACACAACTAGAAATGACCAACTGCCAGGATTTCTTTCTCCCTGGAGTTCAAGAAGCTGCTGGAAGAAACAGATAACGAGTGCCTGATTTTTTTTAAAAGCTGTTGTATCAAACCTTCACCAGCTTTTAGACTTATCGGCTGAACTCTGGCGATGTTTGCTGGCAACGGAGATTTTTTCCTCAATCTCCTGAACCCGGTTCTGAAGACTAGGATGAGCTCATGACCTCCCTGTTCTCACTTACCCTTCTGGACACCAGACAGTGAACCGAGAAAGACCTGGCTACAGATAATGGACGATACTGTTTGTGAGATTTTTTTGGAGCTCAGATTTTCCCCGGACAGATTCTGTTGGGTTTTCTTCTGCATTAAACCAGCTAGGCCAATTACTTTTCAATGATTTATTCCAATTACCACCGTAAAACAGGACACCAGGCTCAGCGTTTTGAGCACATGAATCTATTAGTTTGCTAATTGACCCAATTGGGCATGTTGTGCATATGTAAGATATTTTCATTGGGGGGGGGGGCACAGTGGCTTTGCAATTCCTTTCCTGGTCATAGTTAGCAATGGATCCTCTCTAATGTGGATCCTCGTGTTCAGATCCAAAACAAAGGACATCATAGTGGGGTTTCATAGCTGAGACAAATTATTCAAAATAAAAACTCATCTTTAAAGCAGGGAGGAGGAGGGGGGAGGAGGAGGAGGAGGAGGAGGAGGAGGAGGAGGAGGAGGAGGAGGAAGAAGAAGAAGAAGAAGAAGAAGAAGAAGAAGAAGAAGAAGAAGAAGAAGAAGAAGAAGAAGAAGAAGGAGGAGGAGGAGGACAGAATAACGGAACCAGTGGTGAGATTCAAGTAATTTAACAAATGGTGCTCTGCCCTAATGATCAAAATAAAAACTCATCTTTAAAGCAGCGAGGAGGAGGAGGAGGAGGAAGAAGAAGAGGAAGAGGAAGAGGAGGAGGACAGAATAACAGAACCAGTGGTGGGATTCAAATAATTTAACAACCAGTTCTCTGCCCTAACGATCAAAATAAAAACTCATCTTTAAAACAGTGAGGAGGAGGAGGAGGAGGAGGAGGAGGAGGAGGAGGAGGAGGAGGAGGAGGAGGAGGAGGAGGAGGAGGAAAAAGAGGAAGAGGACAGAATAACAGAACCAGTGGTCAGATTCAAATAATTTAACAACTGGTTCTCTGCCCTAATGATCAAAATAAAAACTCATCTTTAAAGCAGTGAGGAGGAGGAGGAGGAGGTGGAGGAGGAGGAGGAGGAGGCGGCAGAGGAGGAGAAGGAAGAAGAAGAAGAAGAGGAGGAGGAGGAGGAGGAGGAGGAGGAGGAGGAGGAGGAGGAGGAGGAGGAGGACGAGGACAGAATAACAAAACCAGTGGTGAGATTCAAATAATTTAGCAACTGGTTCTCTGCCCTAATGATCAAAGTAAAAACTCATTTTTAAAATAGTGAGGAGGGGGAGGAGGAGGAGGAAGAGAAGGAGGAGGAGGAAAAAGAAGAAGAAAAAGAGGAAGAGGAGGAGGACAGAATAACAGAACCAGTAGTGAGATTCAAATAATTTAACAACTGGTTCTCTGCCCTAATGATCGCCTGGGTAGATGCGTCTGGATGGTCATGTGACTAGGTGGGCATTGCCAATTTGACATCACATCGAGGGGCTCCTCGCCTCAACCAGTCTCTCCACACCACGCCCAGCCATGCCTCACCCCTCCCCTCCCAGCCACTCCTTGTCATGCCCCGCTACTGGCCCTGCCAGGCAAGCGGCTGGATGACCAAGTGAGTGGCCAGATAGTGAGGCGAGCAGTGGCTGGGAGGGGAAGGATGAGGTGGGGCCAGGCATGGGGAGGCACACTATTCAGCCAGTTTGCCAAACTGCACAAAAAGTTAGCTACCAGTTCTTCCGAACTGGTGTGGACCGGCTGAATCCCACCACAGAACAGAACCCAGAACAACAGAGTCAGAAGGGACCTTGGAGGTCTTCTAATCCAACCCTCTGCTCAGGCAGGAAACCCTACATTTTGTATCAGGACTGAAACTGATGGGCAGTGAACACATTTTATTTAGGAGTTATTAGTTGCTTTAGCAACAAGTTTGTTAATTCCGTGCTTGTAGTGAATGGCAGGTCCTAACCTTGAAAAGTAGAGATGCTGGGTTCACCGACAAATGTGCGCTCGACAAAAGCGCGCTGACAAAACCGCGACAAGAAAAGAGCGAAATCTAAATCGTGCCCACAGAAGCGTGCCGATAAATGCGCGCTGACGAAAGCACGCTATCAACAAACCATGCGAAAACAAGGTAATAACCCTAAACCTAACCCTTAGAGTTATTACCTTGTTTTTGCGTGGTTTGTTGATAGCGCGCTTTCGGCGGCACACATTTATCGGCGCGCTTCTGTGGGCACGATTTAGACTTCGCTCTTTTCTCGGCGCGCTTCTGTCAGGCGTGCATTTGACGGGTCACGGGGACGCGGTGGCTCAGGGGCTAAGACACTGAGCTTATCGATCAGAAAGGTTAGCAGTTCGGCGGTTCGAATCCTTAGCGCCGCATAATGGAGTGAGCTCCCGTGACTTGTCCCAGCTTCTGCCAACCTAGCAGTTCGCAAGCACGTAAAAAATGCAAGTAGAAAAATAGGAACCACCTTTGGTGGGAAGGGAACAGCGTTCTGTGCACCTTCCGCATTTAGTCATCCTGGCCACATGACCACGGAGACATCTTCAGACAGGGCTGGCTCTTTGGCTTTGAAGCGGAGATAAGCACCGCCCCCTAGAGTCGGGAACGACTAGCACATATGTGTGAGGGGAACCTTTACCCTTTTAACCTTGAAAAACCTATTGGGAGACTAATAAAGAATCTTTGTTTAGATCTGGAAGTTAAAACACACAGAGAGAGAAGGATAGAAGACCAATTTTTTTATCAACAAAACATAGTTGCTTCCCCGGGGATCACCAGAAAGTAAGCTCCACTTGAAGGAGGTTTTGTTTTATGTCCACAGTTGTGGGAATTGAGATAATTCGGGCCTGTGTGTTGCCCAGTCTCTGCAAAGCCAAAATCCTGCAGGTTTTTTTTTCCTCTTGTACACATCCCTCTGAAATAAATAGGAGTATTAGTGCACAAAAGTGGAGATCAAATTTAGTTCGGTAGGGATTATCTAGGAAGGATTCTTTGCTATCCCCAATACACATGTTCCATCTGTTTCTGCTTGTTGAACTTGCATTGATACCCTCTGATATATCCCAGTCTTCAGCTTTGGCTTTAGTTCAGGATGACAATTCTTTTTAGTACTGCATGACATGATAGCAGTGCTCCAGTATCGCAGCCACAAAGGAGAGGGGTCAAGCTATTCTCTGAAGTGCTTGAAGGCAGGCGAAGAAGCAGTGGATGGAAACTAATCGAGGAGAGAAGCAACTTAGAACTGAAGAGAAATTTCCTGACAGTCAGAACAATTAATCAGTGGAATGACTTGCCTCCAGAAGTTGTGAGTGCTCCAACACTGGATGCTTTCAAGAAGAGACTGAACAGAAACTGTCTGGAATGTTGGTGAATTTTTTTGGCACTTTAATTTTTAAAAAGTTACAGGACACGCAAAATTGTGTGTAAGAACAGGAAGAAAAAAGATAACCAGGCTAGGTTTCCCACAAATGTTTTTAATTGTCCATAAAGTTTCCCTACTTACAAGGCCTTGCACTCCCCAACATCTACCTCGCCTTGCAGGCCCACTTCTTCTGCGGCTTCTTGCCACCGCTCTTAACACATCGCACCCGGCCTTCGTTTCACCAACGGAAGCTTCCAGAAAGCTCTTTACAGTTGAGAAACAGGCTCCAGATTAATGCGCGCAGTGCCCCCTGGCTTCCGTTTCGCCTTCCGGAAAGCCCTCTGAAACCGATAACGGTCGATCCGGAGCTTTGTTATCAGCTGCAGAGGGCCTTCCGGAAGCCTCTGATGGTGAAATGGAGGCCGGGGGGGGGGGGCAACACACTCTTCAGTCCGTACCTCATTTCTTGGTTGCAGAGCTTTCGGAAAGGCTCTGATGGCAAAACGGAAGCCCGGGGGTGACGTGTGCGAGCAGCAGCAAGAGGCCGCTGGTTATTACCTTTAAAGCCCTACATGGCTAAGGGGCAGCATACCTGCGAGACCGCCTACTGCTACATTCCTCCCAACGGCCGGTGAGATCCCACAGGGTGGGCCTCCTTCAGATGCCGTCAGCCAGACAATGTCGGCTGGCGGCTCCTCGGAGGAGAGCCTTCTCTGTGGCTGCTCCGATCCTTTGGAACGAGCTACCCCCAGAAATCCGGACCTTACCCACTCTCATGGCCTTCCGAAAAGCTGTGAAAACCTGGCTACTCCGGCAGGCCTGGGGCTGTTGACCTCATTGTTGAGGTCCAGCCCCGATCGTAACGAATGTCTGTGTGCTGATTTTAACCTGTTTTTATTTTCATTTTTTTATTACTTCTTTTTTTTTTCTTCGTTGTAAGCCGCACGGAGTCCTCCGGGATTGGGCGGCCTATAAATCGTAGAAATAAATAAATAAATAAATAAATAAATAAGTGGGCCTGCAAAGACGAAGCAGGTGTCGGAGTGGGCGAGGTCTGGTAAGTAGGACAGCTCCTCCCCGCCCTAGCTTATTTTTTACCTGTGCTCCTTGCCCCACCCCCTGCATCTTAGGGTGGGCGGAGTCTTAATAAGAGCCAAGGTGGCGCAGTGGGTAGAGTGCAGTACTGCAGGCTACTTCAGCTGACTGTTATCTGCAGTTCGGCGGTTCAAATCTCACCGGCTCAGGGTTGACTCAGCCTTCCATCCTTCCGAGGTGGGTAAAATGAGGACCCGGATTGTTGTTGGGGGCGATATGCTGACTCTGTAAACCGCTTAGAGAGGGCTGAAAACCCTATGAAGCGGTATATAAGTCTAACTGCCATTGCTATTGCTATTAATTAGTTCTAATTTTGAGGGTAGGGCTTAATTTTAGCGGATCCGTTCAAAAACAGGATAGGGCTTCTTTTCAGGTTGGGTCATATTTTCAGGGAAAATACGTAATTGGTACGTAATAATCTCAGCCGGTTATTTGGTTCCATGGCACTCAACAGCTTCAGCTGCTGATTCTGTATGTTTACCCCAGCCTTAAAAATAGAAGAGCATCCGAGATGATATTTTCCGTTGTTTATTGACAGCTTAATGCTGCCAGTTGTTTAGAAGCTGCCGTTACTCCACGCGGGAATTATTAATTTTAGTTCTCCAGTCTGTATTTTGCAAACCCATTTATCCCAGGCAGCCGAGTGTGATCTTGCAATTATTCTGGCAGGAGAATCTCCCATTAAAAAAAAATATGATGGAGAGAATCAGCTCTCGAAGCCAAAAAAAAAACAAAAATAGCCATGGTTAGACCTAAGAATCCAATTTCCCCTGATTGTCTCTCAAAGCAATAAAGTCCCCGCAAAGTTTTGAAGCTAGGTGTCTCAGCTAGCGCCATGTCTACTGATTGCATTTCACGGCTGAGTTAGGGAAAAAAAACATGCCGCATAGGATATTTACGGATTTTTTTTTTTTAAGGAATATCTGTTGCTGAATAATAGGCAAGGCATTGTAATACAGATGGCAGGCCAAAGACCCAAAAGAAAAGATGGCGACTTGCCTACAATCCAAGAATGGACATTGAAAGTCACAAACTTAGCCGAGGTGGCTAAAATATCGGCATATCTTAAAGATCACTCAAATGAGAGATATAAACGAGACTGGAAAAAATGGATTGACTATATACAAAATAAATATGGGACCAAGAAATTCCAGTTAGCCTATGCTTAAGATCAGAAATGATTTAAATTGTTTAAAGTTGGTTCAGCAAGAAGAAGCTAAGGTCAATGTAGAATGTTATTAATTTTTTTTATTTCTTTTTTTTTTCTCAATAGATTTTAGACTGTGTTTGTTAGAAATCCATACCGTGTACGGGTTCTGGGAAGTCGGGGGGGGGGAAGGTGGAGGGGGGGTTGGGGGAGAGGGTGGAGGGAGGGAGGGGTATATATTAGGCTAGACAAGAATTTGGTGGTAAACTAGAATTATTTTGACATACAAAAAATTGTACTTCGATGTCTTACTGATTGAGGAATGATGAAATGTTTGCCTTAAAAGGAATAAAACTTTTGAAACACTCAAGAAAAGATGGCTGCAGGCCTTCTCTCTCTTAATAACTTGGAATTTTGAGCAATACTTTGCCTTGGTCTTTGATTGACTTTTGGATGCTATTTGGAACCCGGACAATAGATAGAACTCAACTTAGCACCCCAAGCGGAACCAGAATTTCCTTGTTAAGCATAGCAAGCGTGAGTACATTTTGATCAATTATATTCCATTAATCGATTAAAATGTACTCATGTTTGCTATGCTAAAAAGATATATACCTAAATATTTTTTTAAATTTTTATTTTATTTTTATTACATAGACAACACAATCACACAACAATGGAAAAAGAAAGGCAGAGGGGGAACCCCCCCCACACACACAAAAAAGGGGGGGGGGAAACCATCATCCTATACAGTATGTCATTTGATTACAGGTGCATCCCTACTACGTTTCCCCCCATACACACATCCCGTATCTCTCTGTTATATATTTAATAGACACCACAATAACCTAGGGTTTAAACTAAAAATAAAAAAAGACCCAAAAAGGGGGGAAAGAAAAAAAAACGGGGAAAAAAAACCCATCATCACATGCAGCATGTTGTTTGGTTACAAGTGTTTAACATCTGCATCTTCAAATAATATTTACCGTCTCAAATGTTTCATCTAATATAACTAAAGGCCTCATTTTCATTCTACAATATATATTCAGTTAACATTAGCATTATTTTCCCCCCAGAAAGTATACTTATATTTATTGTTAACCTTGCATTTCATACCTTCAAACAGAGATCTTATTCCTTCATTTTTCAACAAAGCATCGCTGCGTATATATACCAATTTCCATTTGTTCCCCTATTAGAGTTGCTTATCAGCAGCGAAATATCTTTATAATAAGTTCTTAGCCTTATACATTATATCACCAGACCTTATATTAATTCTTCATTGTGTCATTGTTAGATTATTTCACAGCATAATTATATCATCATTTACTTTCTTCAATAAAAGCATAAGTATATCATTTTTCATTTCCAAAAAATTTTTTTCCCCCTAGCCATCGATAAAACAAATCCCATATCTTATAAAATTGTTCATCCTCTTGCTCTCTAATTTCAAATGTCAATTTATTCATAAATATAAATTTACTCATTTATACCTAAATATTAAAAATAGGAAGAACTGTGGTTTATCTAAACGTCTACAAAGATTCTCAGTCATGGGTCATGGTTGTCCCAAAGCTGCGGTGGGTCCCGGATCCCGTTGAAACTGGTATGGTTGCAACAGTGCCTGGTGTCCTCCACATGAATGTGCGCAGCTCGCGCAAGCATCTTACAGCAACGCCTCCGCAAGCCTCCACGATGCTCCAGCTGCTCGGCAGAGCGTTGCGGCGGTGCTGTATGCCCTGTGCGTGGAAGCGCCGAAGGCTTTAAAGGACAGGTAAGGAGTGCGAGCAAGCGGAGCACTGTACTGGAACGGTACCCGTACCGGGGTGTACCGCCTGCAACCCACCACTGTCCCAAAGGTGCTTTTTCAAGAGGCAACTGGACTTTCTTGGTTTCTTGACGACGTTTTGCTTCTCATCCAAGAAGCTTCTTCAGCTCTGACTGGATGGTGGGGAATGGAAGGATTGATACTCCTTGAAGGCAGCTGGTCATTTGCATCCTTTTTGAGAGCCGTTGAGGCCACCTGGAGGTTTATCTGTGTCCTCAGGGTCACCTGAGTAGTGTAGATGAGTATGGAGCCCTTGGAACTGTTGAAAGGACTGTGTTGCAAACAGGAGATAGATGATGTTGTATCCTTTCCCCTCTGTTGAGAGAGGGCTGTTCAATTGTGACCCTTCTTTCAAACCAGCGATCCTCTCTGTCCAAAATGTAGACTTTGCTGTCTTCAAAAGAGCAGCCTTTGTCTTTTAAACGCAGATGGACTCCTGAATCTTATCTGGATGGGTTTGTTCTCCTGTGTTGTGGCACACGTTTATGAAGTGGTTGTTTTGTTTCCCCAATGTACAGATCTGCACATGGCTCACTGCATTGTGACATTTGGTTTATCTAATTCCTTAATACACACACCACCTAAATAATAGTTAATCCCACAGTTTATCATGTGTGCAAATGTGCTCTTAAAGTTTCCTTTTCCGTTGAAAACCAATAGTTGGCAACAGCATTTGTGTTGCTGTATCTATCCCATTGACGTAATTTTATATTTTGAAAATTTGCAATTTGTGTCTTTTAGTATTTCTGATGTTTATGGAGCAAGTGTGTCACAGTGATGTGTTTGGGGAGGTGGTGGAGAAGCATTTTCTTTTACAAAACCAAGCAAGGGTGATTAAATTTCGTGGCGCTGAAGAATGGCCTTGCAACCAGTCCTTAAACTGATAATGTTGCAGGCAGGGGTGAAATGCTCTGTAGCCTGCTACCAGTTTGCTTCGCATGCACATGTGCACTTCACGCACTTTGTGCACATGTGCACCACAGGTGCTAAGAAGCCTTTTCTGAGTCTGGAAAGGTATGTAGAATAGCGAGGGGGGGGGGGGAAACAGCTGTGCCACGTGATTTAGATTCACAGGATTTCCTGCTTTCTAGCGAATATAAATCGCATGGCATTGCTGATTGTTGCACAGCTGATTGTTGGAACTTTTTTTTTTACTTTTTAAAAGCATTTTTAAAGCACTTCTTAAAAGCATTCTCCCAAACCAGTACAAATGCTAAAAAAAGTTTTTAAAAAAGGTTCCAATGATCAGCTCTGCAATGATCAGCTGTGCCATGTTATTTATATTTGCTAGAAATCGCGTGGCCCAGCTGATTGTCCCACAGCTGATTGTCGGAACTATTTTTTTTTTACTTTTTAAAAGATTTTAAAGCACTTCTTTAAAGCATTCACCCGAACCAGTAGTAAACAAATGCTAAAAAAAAGTTTCGACGATCAGCTGTGCTTAGCTGTGCCGCATGATTAATATTTGCTAGAAATCACGTGGAACAGCTGATTGTCACACAGCTGATCATCAGAACTACTGGTTCGCTGGAAACAGTAGCATTTTTTACTACCGGTTCGGGCAAACTGGCTCGAACCAGTAACATTTCACCCTGGGTTCCAGGGATATGATTGTTGAAGTCATGTGATCAAAATGTAACCCCATCCATATTTATATGTAGGGAGAGAGAGAGAGAAAGAGAGGGAGGGAGGGAGGGAGAGAGACAGAGACAGAGACAGAGACAGAGACATACTGCTGCCAGAATACAAATTTACCTTTTTGGCAGTGAAGTGTGACATAAATTTACCTTTCTCTCAGTTTGCAATGTGCTCCCCCATTTGCTTCTACTTTCATCTCTAATTAAAGAGACTCCACTGATAGATCTCTGATGCTGCGGCAAGTAAATAGCAATTAAATACATGAGTGATTAGCAAACTGAATACCTTGGGATATTCAATGGGAAAATGGAAAGAGGCTTCAGTCAAAATCAATTGGCGGACCTGTGCAAGGTCCCTGTGTCTGTGTGTGTTAATTTGCCTCCTTAGAGATGATGGTGGGCAATCTGAATTAATCATGTGCAAACTTAGAGCCGGATAATATTCTATTTATTGTCGCTTGCTTTGCTGGTTGAATTAAACGTGTGTCATTTTCCTAGTTGCACTGCAGCTGGGCTGCATAAGACATATTGCCTAGGTACAGATATGTCAGAGTTTTGGCAGTGTGATTATTATTATGAGATAAACCCAGGATACCACACCATAATGCAATGAGTGAGGACGCTTTCTATTGTGGACCAGTAAAAGGAGGTCATCGTTGGTTTTTCCACCCCGTTTTTATGCAAGACTCTAAAGAAATGGAGTCTCTTTGGGCCTTCCTCCCCACTCTCCAGACCCATGCCTGTTTGCCTTCTGGGTATCTGGTGTGCATGCCTGCACGACGATTAGCTGTTCTTCGTGCGTGCGGCAGTGCCAAAAACCGTCCTGTGCATGCAAGGCGGCCAGCTGATTGTCGGGCACGCATGCGCATTAGAACCCAGAAGTTTGGCTTTTCCGATCGCGGCACTCGGTGCCCAAAAGCTTCGCCATCGCTGCTCTAGACTGATGGAGCATCCACAACTTCCAGAGGCATGTCATTCCGCTGATTGATGGTTTTCACTTTCAGGAAATTTCTCCTTAGTTCTAGGTTGCTTCTCTCCTTGATACGTTAGCAATGGCAATAGCAGTTAGACTTATATACCGCTTCATAGGGCTTTCAGCCCTCTCTAAGCGGTTTACAGAGTCAGCATATTGCCCCCAACAACAATCCGGGTCCTCATTTTACCCACCTCGGAAGGATGGAAGGCTGAGTCAACCCTGAGCCGGTGAGATTTGAACAGCCAAACTGCAGAACTGCAGTCAGCTGAAGTAGCCTGCAGTGCTGCATTTAACCACTGCGCCACCTCGGCTCCATCCATTGCTTCTTCTTGTCCTGCCTTGGGTGCTTTGAAGTATAGGTTGATTCCTTCTTCTTTATGAGCCATTGGGGCGCAGTGGTTAGAGTGCAGTACTGCAGGCTACTTCTGCTGCCTGCAATTTGGCAGTTCGAATCTCACCAGGCTCAAGGTTGATTCAGCCTGCCATCCTTCCGAGATGGGTAAAATGAGGACCCAGATTGTTGAGGGACAATAGGCTGACTCTGTAACCGCTTAGAGAGGGGCTGTAAAGCACTATAAAGCGGTATATAAATCTAAGTGTATAAGTCTAAGTGCTATTGCTATTCGTGGCAGATCCTTAGATATTGGAAGTCTGCTATCATATCAACCTGTTGTGACTCAGCAGAAGTTTGCTGTGAGTTGAGTCGGGATGCAGGAATAACAATGCAGCTGGGGCTCGTTAGTGTCGTCTTCTGGAGATAAAAGGACTGATGGTGCCACGCCCTGGTTGCAGAAGTCAACGTTCGTCGTTCGTTCGTGGTTCATCGTTCATCGTTCGTTCGTGGTTCATCCTTCATCGGTCGTGGTTTGTTAGTGAGAGTCACTTGGATAAGTGATTGGCTTTCTGTAACCCTGATTCAAAGAGACACTTGGAGAAGTGCTTTGTTTTCTTTCTGTACACCTGGTTTGGCCGTAAGAGATCTTTGTTTTTGCATTCTGTTATCTTCTTGCCAGAGACTTTATTTATGTTGAGCCGAGAACTGATAAAGTTGTTTCTTTTTAAGTCTGTCTGCCTGTCATCTTTGAACGAGCGAAGAAGGGGGGACAGAACACAAGCTTTGTCCTTCTCTTTATTAGGTTAGACATTTCCTGCAAGGATTCTTCATATGTTTGTATCCTCTCGTGCAGTGGTCTCCAACCTTGGCAACTTTAAGACTTGTGGACTTCAACTCCCAGAGTTCCTCAGCCAGCAAAGCTGGCTGAGGAACTCTGGGAGTTGAAGTCCACAAGTCTTAAAGTTGCCAAGGTTGGAGACCACTGCTCTAGTCCTTTAACCAGCCTTAATTGGCTCATAGTTTTCTCCGAATGTTTCCAGGATTTTAAGTTCAACAGGGTTAGAGATGATCAGCAAATGAGCTTCAAAACTCTTTGGAGGGACTGAAGAGCTTAAATACTGCAGAGTATGAAGTCATCGCTCTAAAACATCCTATTTTATCCATTTTTCGCAAGACCCTAAGGAAGTGGAGTGTCTGTTGGCGTCAGAAGCTCTGGAAAGCTGTGTGCCTCTTTCCCCTGCCTTTTTTCCTTTCGGCCACTTAAAATAATTTTTATGTTCATTGATGCATAATAAATAATAAATAGCTGTATTCCTGCAAGCCGATCGGATGGCACGCTTGCTCGCTGTGCTCTGATCTGAAGACTGATTGAGAATATGCTGGGTTAACGAGAAAGTAACCACAGTCATTTCCCCACAGGAACACCCAAAGCTTCACAGTCTTTATTTTGCATTAATCAAAGTGGCCATTAAAGCATTATTAAGGGAAGTAAGGAATGGAAGTAATATCTTGCCGTGGCTCAGCTTTTTAATGGGATTCATCTCTGTTGTATGTAACACTCCCGGCTGTTTTGAGGATTTGGGGATGGATTTCTTTTTCTTGGGTGTCAAAAATGAAAATTTATGAAATGCTACCCTAAGAAAGATAGGAGGCAAGGTTTTTTTAAATTAAAAAATACATTGCATCTGTCCACATTTTTTTCTTACACATCTGAAATGTTTCTTTTTTAAAAATATGTTGAGCAATAACTTAACAGAGCTATCATTCATAAAATGCTAGGGTCAAGATAAAGGTTCCCCTCACATGTATGTGCTAGTCATTAACTCATCTCCGTTTCAAAGCCGAAGAGCCAGCGCTGTCCGAAGACGTCTCCGTGGTCATGTGGCCCACATGACTAAACGCCAAAGGCACACGGAACGCTGTTACCTTCCCACCAAAGGTGGTCCCTATTTTTCTACTTGCATTTTTAACGTGTTTTCGAACTGCTAGGTTGGCAGAAACTGGGACAAGTAATGGGAGCTCATTCCATTATACGGCTCTAGGGATTCGAACCACCAAACTGCTGACCTTTCTGATCAACAAGCTCAGTGTCTTAGCCACCGAGCCATTGTGTCCCTTCTAAAATGCTAAGGTGCTACTGCATAAAATTTTGTGCCCTTTCTTGCCACAGTTGTTAGTTGCAAATGTGAAAAATGATCATGTCATATTTTTCCAGGGCCGTTGTAACTTTGAACTGTCAATAAACAAAGAGTTGTAAGTTGAGGACTACGTACCTACCTAATTACTACTACTGAACTTACAACCATTTGTTTAGTGACTATTTGAAGTTACAGAGTGATTTACAGCTTAAGAAATGTTGAGCATCCCCATGGTCACCTGATTGAAATTCACTTAACGATGGCAATGGCAGAGCCACCTGGGGGTGGGATTTGAAGCTTCTCAGAACCAGCCATAACATTAGCTTCTGGTTCTCCCGAACCAGGGCGAACCTGGAGCAGCCCACCCCTGCTCAGAAGGGAGGAAGCTGCTTGGATGAGAAGCTAAACTGCATCTACATGGAGGGAAGTATGCAGTGGAGTACCCCAAGGCTCTGTTTTAGGCCCAGGACTCTTCAACATCTTCATCAATGATTTGGATGAGGGGATAAATGGGGAACTCATCAAATTTGCAGATGAGACCAAGCTGGCAGGAATAGCCAACACTCCAGAAGACAGGCTTAAGATACAGAAGGATCTTGACAAACCTGAACATTGGGCACTACCTAAGAAAATGAAATTCTATGGTGAAAAGAGTAAGGTTCTACATTTAGGCAAGAAAAACGAAATGCACAGGTACAGTATAGGTGATACCTTGCTAATAGTAGTAACTGTGAGAGGGATCTTGGAGTCCTAGTGGACAACCATTTAAATATGAGCCAGCCGTGTGCAGCAGCTGCCAAAAAAGCCAACACAGTTCTAGGCTGCATTGACAGAGGGATAGAATCAAGATCACGTGAAGGGTTAATACCACTTTATAATGTCTTGGTAAGGCCACACTTGGAATACTGTATTCAGTTTTGGTCACCACAATGTAAAAAAAATGTGAAGACTCTAGAAAGAGTGCAGAGAAGAGCAAACAAGATGATTAGGGGACTGGAGACTAAAACATATGAAGAACGGTTGCAAGAACTGGGTATGTCTAGTTTAATGAAAAGAAGGACTAGGGGAGATGATAGCAGTGTTCCAATATCTCAGGGGTTGCCACAAAGAAGAGGGAGTCAAACTATTCTTTAAGGCACCTGAGTGCAGAATAAGAAGCAATGGGTGGAAACTAATCAAGGAGTGAAGCAACTTAGAACTGAGGAGAAATTTCCTGACAGTTAGAACAATTAATCAGTGGAACAGAATTTGCCTCCAGAAGTTGTGAATGCCCCAACACTGGAAGTCTTTAAGAAGATGTTGGATAGCCATTTGTCTGAAGTGGTGTAGGGTTTCCTGCCTAGGCAGGGGGTTGGACTAGAAGACCTCCAAGGTCCCTTCCAACTCTGCTATTGTATTTGTATTAAAGTTCAGTTGCCTTTTTAAAAGCACCTTTGGGATAGCCATATCATGGAGGCACTGAGAATCTCCACAAACAACCCAAGTTATAACGCAGCCACAAATATTAACGCAAATTCCCTGGATCCAAGGGAAACGTCATTCAAAAAATGAGGGAGATTATGGAGTTATTAACTTCATAATTCAAGTAGTCTCCATTTTTTGACTTATTTAAAGAGGAGGTCAGAAGGAAAGGTGAAGAATAAATGGGAAAAACATAAATTGCAACAGGAAACGTTTTGTAAGAAAAGGTCACCTTTTAAGATATTTAAAGGCCAGAATTGGCCTTATGTTAACATGGAAATAACAAATTATAACGTGGTTATTTGAAAGCTAAATCGAATAGGGAGAACATCTGCAAACAAAAAACTAAAAAATAGTGCCTGTGCATAATTTAACTGTATGGATGATGAGTGATTTGCAGAATAGAATCAAAAAATAAATGACAATTAAAATTAGAAGTCTGTCTATCTTTAGTTTCCTATCTTTGTCTTGTTTGGAACTGTGGGTGATTAGTAAGTCAGGCGGATTTCTATATTTATTATCAATCCGCATTCCTTAATATAATTGAAATTGCCAAGAACTGAGCAATCAAAACTTGTTTCCCCTTGCTATTTATTTTATCTTTATCCCACCTCTATTACTGTTTATATATAACTCAAGGTGGTGAACATAACTAATACCCCTTCCTCCTGCTATTTTTTTATCCCCACAACAATCCTGTGAGGTGGTTTGGATTGGAGAGAGAGTGATTGGAACTCACCAGGAGACTGTGAATTCTAGTCTAGGCACGAAAGCTGACTGGGTGTCTTTGGGCCAATCACCAGGTGACTCTTGAGTTCTAGGTCCCCCTTAGGCATGAAATCTGAATGGCCGGTTTTGGCCCAATCACCAGGTGACTCTGAGTTCTAGTCCTGCCTTAGGCACGAATTTTGAATGGCTGACTTTGGCCCAATCACCAGGTGACTCTGAGTTCTAGTCCCTCCTTAGGCATGAATTTTGAATGGCTGACTTTGGCCCAATCACCAGGTGACTCTGACTTCTAGTCCCTCCTTAGGCGTGGATTTTGAATGGCCGACTTTGGCCCAATCACCAGGTAACTCTGAGTTCTAGTCCCGCCTTAGGCATGAATTTTGAATGGCCAACTTTGGCCCAATCACCAGGTGACTCTGAGTTCTAGTTCCGCCTTAGGCGTGAATTTTGAATGGCCGACTTTGGCCCAGTCACCAGGTGACTCTGAGTTCTAGTCCTACCTTAGCCAGCTGGGTGACTTTGGGCCAGTCCTTCTCTCAGCCCAACCCACCTCACAGGGTTGTTGTGTGGAAAATAGGAAGATGTTCCCCCGAAAATAAGCCCAATTGGGCTTTTGAGCGCATGCGCTAAAATAAGCCCTCCCCCGGAAATAAGCCCTCCCTGAATATATTGCAACACAGCAGCAGCCATGAGGTGACCACGCTCGCTGCCTTCTGCACCTCAAAAATAATAAGACCTCCCCAAAAATAAGGCCAAGTGCTTATTTTGGGGGTCAAAGACCCTGTCTTATTTTCAGGGAAACACGGTAGTAGTATTAGGTATGTTCACTTGCTTGGCACAAAAAATAAAAGTGGGATAAAAAAATTCTAGTAACAATAATAATATGTTTATAGGGAAAAATGCAATAAAATTGGGATATAGCTATAACCCAGAATCCGGTATAAGGAAAGATCTTACAAGCATCGCCAATGTCTAAAAATCCTCTCTAATAAAACTGATGTAATCTTCACAGCTCTTTAATCAACGCAATGATGAAAAACAGCTAGGCAGTGCTATTGGTTCAATCCAGAGGCCACTTTCCTTCATATTTTATTTATTAAACTATCCAAACCCATTCCTCCTGGGGCCTCACAAAGCAGGAGATAGAGACCTTCTCCCTCCCTTGCTATACCTCTGCAACTAGTAGTATTTGGAAATAACCCCAAATCTTTAATGCAGCCGGCTCTCAACAAATCTCTTGCCCGATTTTAGTGAACTCTCTTGTTTTTTTAATCTCTGATCCATACTTGTTTTCCGTAACCTTGACACAGACATCTTTGGCGCTGTCATCACACACTCCAGAAAACTGGAGTTGCGAGATCTCAGTTTCCTGCCATCGTTTTCAAGATATTGAGCGTAAGAAGCGCTATTATTTATGCATCCATTCTCTCCGTGGCACTCCAGAGCTGGTACATTTTTCTCATCAATCAGGAATATATTCAATAGTCTGCTTGCCTCTCAGCAGTAAACTAGGCATTGCTCAATGGGTTGTCTCCTAAAAAATACCTCTGTAGAAAAAAAAAATGTATTCTCCCTTGAGGTTTCAGAGAATAGTTTAGTAGGTTTGCCTAATTTTAAAGCCTTTTCTGTCTGTTATGGAAAGTTGAGGCTGAATGTTTCTTAACGCAGATCTTCTGAAAGTAAAGAAAAAGAAAAAAAAACCCTCACCAGATGGAAGGCTTTCGCTTCGACTTTTCCTTCGGGAGCCGTCTCCGACTATGCCAGCCTGGGGGCTGTCTGTTTGTCTTCGGTTAGAAGCACTACCCTTGGGTCAATCAGGGACTTTGCGGTGTCCCTGTGACCAGCAAGGTTTTGGCTCCCCTGTCACCGTCTCTTCGGGACGGTTTAGGTCCTACTGGACTGTCCAAGGACAAAAGTTTCATCAACGGACTCGGACTGTTGAGTCCGTGCGATGTGTCGTCGCGATGTTGGCTCCTCCCTCTCTCGAGGCTGGATGTTGTGGACTGTCGGCCGCCCGCCCCTCCAGGAGCCAAATCAGAGGAGGAGGAGGAAGAGGAGGAAGAGGAAGAGGAGGAGTTAGGATTAACATCAAGGCAACCTGAGAGCTCCAAGGGTGAAGAGGGAATGGAATTGGCAGAGAGAGAGACAGAGGTGAAGCCTGGGCTGTCCTTCAGCCCTCAGATAGAGAGTCAACAGCCCCAAGATCTGGAGGTAGCTGATGAGGAAGAAGAGGAACACGGATGCGCAGAAGGCAGAGGAGAGGAGAGCAGTGGAAATCTATGGGCCGGTCCTTGGGACAGAAAAGCCACTGCTGCTAGCGAAGCCCTACCTAGCTCTGGGGATAAAATGCAGGGGGCAGAGATAAATAGACCTTCAGCTCTAGGGTGAAGGGATTAAGAGATTACCCTCCAGGACATAACATGATTAACCCACTAAGACACAGAGCTCACTACATTGCGCAATCTCCTAAGGACATTGCATCACCCTCAGAAACTTCAACCAAACTTAGCTCAGACAACCTACAGAGCCAGCTATGACCCCGACATAACCCCTATACAGGGCCCCATGGGAGTCTGACAACAGCCAATAGAATACATGTCCTTGCACAGGAACAGGAAGCTCAAGTTCAAAGCCCAAGAGAAGGCATAAAAACCCCTCAACTCCATGTGATGAGCTGTACCAGAACCCATATGGTTCTGTTCGTCATTAAACCGATCTTTCCAATCAGCCTCTATGTTTCCAGTGTCTTCCTCCCGGCTTGGAACTGAACCAGATCAGAGGTGGTATTTAGCCGGTTCGGATCAGTTCAGTAGCGGAAATGGCGGTTCGTCCTGCCCACCTGCTCTGGCTCTATGGCGCCCTATTTAGGCATGTTTTTCAGACTGGGCGCATGCGTGGAAGGTGGATGCGTGAGCAAAGCGCATGCACGGAAAGCCAGACGCATACGCAGAAGGGGCATCTGCGGAGCATGCGTGGGGTGTGTGTGTGTGTGTGAACCGGTGCTAATAAAAAATGAAACCCACCGCTGAACCAGATGGCGCAGTGGTTAGGGTGCAGTACTGCAGGCCACTTCAGCTGACTGTTATCTGCAGTTCAGCGGTTCTAATCTCACCAGCTCAAGGTTGACTCAGCCTTCCATCCTTCCGAGGTGGGTGAAATGAGGACCCAGACTGTGAGGGCGATATGCTGACTCTGTAAACCGCTTAAAGAGGGCTGAAAGCCCTATGAAGTGGTATATAAGTCTAACTGCTATTGCTACAGCTATTGCTATTTCAGCCAACAGTACCTTTCCCAAATCCAGTCCAAAGAATCAAAGGTTTTGTTGTCTATTTTGTGACTGACAATACTGGGCAAGAGGAAGCCTTGGTTATCCCAGCAACATTCTTGTATGGAAATAGGGAGAAATCTGTTTACTTGCCTTTTACTTTGCATTTGAATGCCAAGCTGTCCAATTTGCATTTCTCAACCTTAGACATGACCTAGACGGCTGTTGTTTTTCTGCGATCGCTCATTTCTGGACGGAGCGATTCCGTTAGATGAAAAACTTCGGGCAAAATGCACGGATTGAGCCAAGTGGCTGTGAAAAAAAAAAGCACAGGTAGTCCTCCCTCCCCCCCCCCACTTAAAACAGCCGTTCGGATTTCATTGCTAAGCAACCAGGCCATGAAGGGCAACGTTACATAACCGTGCCATTTAGTGACGGCAATTCCGACAAATCCCAATCGCTGTGACAGAGTGAGAGTTTTATGTGAAGACCTCATGTGATCACAACTTTTAGTTTCCAGATGACTTACCTGGCTGGCTTTGCTTCTTGCGAGCCAGCAGGAAGCAATCACAACAATCACAAATCACGATCTTTTAGAAGTAGTCCTCAAGTTACAACCATTCAAAGTTACGCCACCACTGGAAAAAAGTGACTTAAGTCTGTTCTTCATACTTACGACCGTCGCAGCATCCCCATGGCCACGTGGTCGGAATTTAGGTGCTTGGCAACTGATTCGTGTTTATGACGGTTGCATTGTCTCTCATTCCTTCATATCTCCTTTTTAATATTTCTTTTTAACTTTTAAAAATAGATATCAAATGTTTTTTTAAAAATAATTATTATAACTGTGGGGTCTTTGGAGCTCTCTGAGCTTGGCTGATTTTTTTGTTTTTGCTGATGTGTCATTGACCTACTAGTTAACATCATCAGTGCTAGAAGGAAAGAGCCGAGGTGGCGCAGTGGTTAGGGTGTAGTACTGCAGGCCACTTCAGCTGACTGTTATCTGCA
Source organism: Thamnophis sirtalis (assembly GCF_051295495.1). Lineage (NCBI taxonomy): Eukaryota > Metazoa > Chordata > Lepidosauria > Squamata > Natricidae > Thamnophis > Thamnophis sirtalis. Next base: position 7,253,588 of record NW_028261388.1, on the reverse strand, counting down.
GTTCAGCGGTTCAAATCTCACCGGCTCAAGGTTGACTCAGCCTTCCATCCTTCCGAGGTGGGTGAAATGAGGACCCAGACTGTGGGGGTGATATGCTGACTCTGTAAACCGCTTAGAGAGGGCTGATAAGTATATAAGTATACTTATACAGTATATAAGTCTAACTGCTGTTGCTATTGCTATGGCTAAGGAAGTGGGATTTGCTCTCTATTTATATACAATACAATGCAATACAATAGCAGAATTGGAAGGGACCTTGGAGGTCTTCTAGTCCAACCCCCTGCCTAGGCAGGAAACCCTATACCGTTTCAGACAAATGGCTATCCAACATCTTCTTAAAGACTACTCTACTTCCCTTGTCAGTCTGGGTGGGAATGTGACAATTATGTCGATGTAGATGCTGATGATGTTATCTAGTTGGGTAATAAAATGTCTGCAAGAAAACAACGAAGCTCGGAGATCACCAAGGACTCCACGGTTCAACCATGAGCGGCAAATATTCTCTTCTATGAATAATTATAGCTGTTTCAGATTTAATAAATTACTGGGTTTTTTTCTTTCTTTTTTTTTTTGTATACCACCCAGAGGTTCTTGCTTTGTTATATGGGCAGCTGTATAATTTGATGAACAAACGAATGAATGTTCCCACTTCTCTCTTAGAACTGGACAATGGGTTTTTTAGGAAGATGAGAGGAAGAAAGGAGGGAGGGAGGAAGGAAGGAAATTCATGACATTGATCTATCTCAGTGATGACTAATCTTTTCGTCCTCGCGTGCCGAAAGCGTGTGCATGCGTGCGACAGCGTGCGTGTGCGTACACACACCCATAATGCAATGCGTATGTGACACTCCCATGTGCCACACCCCTGCCCAAGTGTGCATGACTCCCCCACACACTGTTTTGTGCCTAGCAGACCTCCCTGAAGCCTCCTGCAACCAAAAATTGGCTGTGTTGGAGCTGCTGTACCTCCCCCCACATACCCCATTTGGGGCCTAGCAGGCCTCCCTGAAGCCTCCTGGGACCAAAAATGGGCTGTGGGGGAGTTGCTGCATCTCCCCTCCCCACATACCCCATTTTGGGCCTAGCAGGCCTCCCTGAAGCCTCCTGGGACCAAAAAACGGGCTGCAGCTCCCCCCCCCCCAATATCCCATTTTGGGCCTAGCGGGCCTCCCTGAAGCCTCCTGGGACCAAAAAACGGGCTGCAGCTCCCCCCCCCCATATCCCATTTTGGGCCTAGCGGGCCTCCCTGAAGCCTCCTGGGACCAAAAATGGGCTGCGGGGAAGCTGCTGCATCTCCCCTCCCCGCATACCCCATTTTGGGCCTAGCAGGCCTCCCTGAAGCCTCCTGGGCCCAAAAAACGGGCTGCAGCTCCCCCCCCCATATCCCATTTTGGGCCTAGCGGGCCTCCCTGAAGCCTCCTGGGACCAAAAATGGGCTGCGGGGAAGCTGCTGCATCTTCCCTCCCCACATACCCCATTTTGGGCCTAGCAGGCCTCCCTGAAGCCTCCTGGGCCCAAAAAACGGGCTGCGGGTAAGCTGCTGCATCTGCCCCCCCATACCCCATTTTGGGCCTAGCAGGCCTCCATGAAGCCTCCTGGGACCAAAAAACGGGCTGCGGGTAAGCTGCTGCATCTGCCCCCCCCATACCCCATTTTGGGCCTAGCAGGCCTCCCTGAAGCCTCCTGGGACCAAAAAACAGGCTGCGGGGAAGCTGCTGCATCTCCCCTCCCCACATACCCCATTTTAGGCTAGCAGGCCTCCCTGAAGCCTCCTGGGACCAAAAAACGGGCTGTGGGTAAGCTGCTGCATCTGCCCCCCCCCCATACCCCATTTTGGGCCTAGCAGGCCTCCCTGAAGCCTCCTGGGACCAAAAACAGGCTGTGGGGGAGCTGGTGCATCTGTCCCCCCCATACCCCATTTTGGGCCTAGCAGGCCTCCCTGAAGCCTCCTGGGACCAAAAACGGGCTGTGGGGGAGCTGCTGCATCTCCCCCGCCACATAGCCCATTTTGGGCCTAGCAGACCTTCATGAAGCCTCCTGGGACCAAAAATGGGCTGCGGGGAAGCTGCTGTATCTGCCCCCCACACACACACGCATACCCCATTTTGGGCCTAGCAGGCCTTCCTGAAGCCTCCTGGGACCAAAACCGGGCTGCTGTGGGGGCGCCATGACCCGCCCCACCGGGCATGCACATGCGTCTCCCACATGCGCACCAGAGACCCCAAAATCAGCTGGTTGGTGGGAGGCGCGTGTGTGCGCGGCGCAGCGTGCCCGCAGAGAGGTCACAGGTTCGCCATCACGGATCTATCTAGTCCTTTTAGTCAATGGCTTCCCTCCGTTTTATCGTATGTCTGCAGTTCCCAGCTCCCTACTCGTTGGTAAATATAATTCCTTGTCCCCTTTTTAATCCCAAACCTTAATAGCAAGTTTAAAATTTCGCATAGCACAAGACTTTCATTGTAGCAAATCATATTAAAATTAGTAAGATTGCTCATCCGTGAAGAATGGACCACAATTTTCCCAGGCTGGGATGATTTGAGATAATTGAAGGCAAGTTGAATCTGCTCCGTTAACTGCAGGTCTCGAAATTTACAACGGCTATGCTTTTCTTCCATGGTATCAATCAAATTCGGTGCTGCTATGAAATTCCCCAAGGCATACACAAAATTATAAAGGGTTTAATAATAGGGTAGCAGCCTTTGAAAGCGGGGGTTGTCTTAAAGTCACAATCAAGGGGAACAAACCTCTGACATGATTTTGCATCTTAGTTTGAATGATTTCCTTCCCCTTTTGTGTTCTTTATTTGATATTGTTTCTTGCTGTTTTTAATGTTGCAAGTCTTGACGAAGTTGGACAGCCTTATGCATTTGACAAATAAGTCAATAAATAAAACACTTCTGTGAAAAGCATTCACTTTGTAAACACCGGCAGCACATGATATTAATAAATGAACGTAGAAAAAAACAATTGTACAAGTCATTGTTGATAGGACTAGATAATATATGTGTGCATAAATATGTACACAGGGACGCGGTGGCTCAGCGGCTAAGCAGCTGAGCGTGTCGATCAGAAAGGTTTGCAGTTCGGCGGTTCGAATCTCCAGTGCCGCGTAACGGAGTGAGCTCCTGTTACTTGTCTCAGCTTCTGCCAATCTAGCAGTTCGAAAGCACTTAGAAAAATAGGAACCACCTTTGGTGGGAAGGCGACAGCGTTCTGTGCCCCTTTGGTGTTTAGTCATGCCAGCCACATGACCACGGAGACGTCTTTGGACATCGGCTCTTTGGCTTTGAAACAGAGATGAGCACCGCCCCCTAGAGTTGGGAACGAGTAGCACGTATGTGGAAGGGGAATCTTTACTTTTATCCTACTGGAATATCGCGTACAATTCTTTTCTCACGATACAAAAATGATGCTGAGACACTAGAAAGTGTGCAGAGAAGACCAACAAAGATGATAAAGATTCTGGAGGCTAAACCATACATGAACGATTAAGGGTGTTAGATATGCGTAAGCCTAACAAAGAGAAGGACTAGGGTTGACATGATAGCGGTCTTCCAATATTTGAGGGGCTGCCACAGAGAAAAGGGAGTCAATCTATTCTCCAAAGTACCCGAGGGCAGGACAAGAAATAATGGCTGGAAGATCGTTAAAGAGAGATCCAGTCTAGCACTAAGTAGAAATTTCTTGACAGTGAGAACAGTTATATAACAGCTTGCCTCCAGAAAATTGTGGGTCCTTCACAATTGACTCCACAATTAAGAAAAGATTGGGCAGCCATTTGTCTGGCATGATAATGAAGTCTCTAGCCATGGGCAGGTTGGACTAGAAGCGTGACCCGACAAAAGCGCGAACGTCATAAGTGCGCCAACAACACCGCGGCGCTAAAACCGCGATGTCAAAAGCGCGCCAACAAAAGTGCGCCGACAACAGCGCGCCGACAGAAGCGCGATTTAATTTAAGGTAAGATTTACGGTTAGGTTTAGGGTTAGGTTTAGGGTTAGGTTTAGGGTTATGTTACAGCGCGCTTCTGTCGGCGCAGTTTTGTCGGCGCGCTTTAGGGCTAATTTGTCGCTCATTCGTCGCACGGTTTTGTCACCGTGCTTTAGACACCGCGGTTTAGTCAGGCGCACTTTTGTTGTGCACGCATTTGTGGTGGAACCGACTAGAAGATCTCCAAGGTCCATTCAAGCCCTGTTATTCTGTTCTGTTCCATTCCGTTCCAATATTTCCTGTTGTTCTGTTCTCCTCTTCCCTTCCCTTCCCTTCTCTCCTCTCCCTTCTTATTCCATTCTTGCCTGTTGTTCCTTTGTCTCTTCCCTCCCCTCCCTCCATTCCTATTCCATTATGTCATGTCTTGTCTTGTCTTCTCTTCTCTTCTCTTCTCTTCTCTTCTCTTCTCTTCTCTTCTCTTCTCTTCTCTTCTCTCTTCTTCCCTGGTTGGTTTCTGATTTATTGGATTTATATGCCGCCCTTCTCCCAAGGACTCAGGGTGGCGTACAACATTAAAAAAAAACACATATTACAAAAGTTAAAAAAATTAAATAGAATATCCAAAAAATAAACCCAATTAAGATTAACAATAACTTTTTTTAAAAAAATCGATTAAAATTAACAATAATCAATAATTTATTTTGCTTTGTTCAGGCCAGGTTGGCTTCCTTCCCTTCCCTTCCCTTCCCTTCCCTTCCCTTCCCTTCCCTTCCCTTCCCTTCCCTTCCCTTCCCTTCCCTTCCCTCCCTCCCTCCCTCCCTCCCTCCCTCCCTCCCTCCCTCCCTCCCTTCCTTCCTTCCTTCCTTCCTTCCTTCCTTCCTTCCTTCCTTCCTTCCTGTTGTTCTGTATTCTATTCTACTCCACTCCACTCCACTCCACTCCACTCCACTCCTTTCTAGAAGCATTGGAAGTATAGTTCTGAGAATTCCATAGTCAGCATGACTTGACATCAGGAGATGGATGTCTTTTAAAAGTTATTTTATGTATTGATTTATTTGATAGTTATACTGCTACAATCATGAAAGCCTCGCTGGTGTAGTGTATTATATTTTGGGCCTGTCATAGGCTGCTGGGGCATCACCGAAGACAGATTAGGTAGCACTTTCAGTCCATTTTTCCTTCCTTTGTTCCCTATTTTTGGCAGGTAGTAACATTTTACAGATGCGTTCAGCGCACAGGAGTGAAATGGGGTGGATTTCAGTTGTTTCAGAGCCTCACAAAAGAAAATGCTTATAGATCCTTTTCCTCGAATCGTTAGTGAGGGCTCTTGCTGTAATATCCTGCCAATTGCTAGTGAGTATCAGACAATCCTTGATTTACGACTACAGTTGAGCCCAAGTGATAAGAAGAGCAACCAAAGGGTTTAACGGCCTGGAGGGTTGCTGGAATTGGGTATATTCAGTCTAGAGAAAAGAAGGACGAGGGGTGACATGTTATCAGTATTCCAGTATTTGAGAGGATGCCACAAAGAAGAGGGGGTCAACTTATTCTCCAAAGCACCCGAGGGCAGGACAAAAAGTGATGGATGGAAACTAATCAAGGAGGGAAGCAACCTTAAAGAGTTAAGGAGAAACTAAATCCAAAGGCACATGGAACAGTTATCTTCCCACCAAAGGTGGTTCCTATTTTTTTAACTTGCATTCTTTACGTGATTTTGAACTGCTAGGTTGGCAGAAGCTGGGACAAGTAACGGGATTGTTAACTGGATTATTGTAATGCGCTCTACATGGGGCTGCCCTTGAAGAGTGTTCGAAGACTCCAATTAGTCCAGAATGCAGCCGCGCGAGCGATTGTGGGTGCACCAAGGTACACCCACGTTACACCTATCCTCCGCGAGCTGCACTGGCTACCTATTAGTCTCCGAATCCGCTTCAAGGTGCTGGTCGCTACCTATAAAGCCCTACATGGCATCGGACCTGGGTACCTGAGAGACCGCCTCCTGCCGATTACCTCTCTCAGACCAATTAGATCGCACAGGTTGGGCCTCCTCCGGATTCCATCTGCCAGCCAATGTCGGCTGGCGACTCACCGTGGGAGAGCCTTCTCTGTTGCAGCTCCGTCCCTCTGGAACGAGCTCCCTGTTGAGATCCGGATCCTTACTACCCTCCCGGCCTTCCGCAAAGCCACCAAGTCCTGGCTGTTCCAGCAGGCTGGGGGGAGCTGAGAAGCATCTACCTCCATAGAAATTGTGAATGTTGGTTTTGTTTTTAATATGTTGTCTTTGTCTTGTTCCCCCCTTTCCCTTGTCTTTTGTGAGCCGCCCGGAGTCCTCCGGGAGTGGGCGGCATACAAGACAAATAAATAAATAAATAAATAAATAAATAAATAAATAAATAAATAAATAAATAAATAAATAAATAAATAAATAAATAAATTCACTCTGTTACGCGGCGCTAGGGATTTGGACCGCCTGATCAACAAGGTCAGCATCTTAGCCACTGAGCCACCATGTCCCCTTTTCTAGTAGGGCATAAAAACACCGCTTAGCCAATAATAATTAATCCCTTCCTATCATACAACCAATGCATTTCCCTTTTTTCATGTTTTTTTTTTAAATGCAGGGGTGATATTAACCACAAAAAAAAAAAAACGAGAGAGCTAGTTATTAAATGCAAATGATAGATTTTCTATGCAAGCCAGGGGACAACGTAATGTTGAATTGTAGTGTGGTTATTCATTTATTTTAAACAGCAGTGGAATTACTCCTGGAAGAATAAGACTCATTAGAAGTGACGGCCAAATTACTCTTTCTTTCTTTCTTTTTTTTTCATATTATGTATGTCCTTCAGAAATTTGGAAATTCTGTTGAATGTAACAGAAGGACAGAAAAGTTTGGTTTGGCTTACCTCGTTCCCAAGAAAGACTCCTATAAAAATAACTTTGCTGCACAGGGATCTCTTATTTATTTATTTATTTTTAATGTTATTTATTTATTTGTCGAACATGTACAAGGTAACAGGTATAAGTATGAACATAAAAATGAACAAAGGAAGTAAATACAGATAAATGGGGACAGTAAGACAGGAATCATAGGCACACTGGTGCGCTTATGCACGCCCTCTTTAAGGACCTCTTAGGAATGGGGTGAGGTCCATGCTAGACAGTTCAAGGTTGAAGCTGTGTGTGTGGGGGGGGGTGAGGATGTAACAACGGAGTCAGGTAGAGCATTCCAGGCGTTGACCACTTTCTTGCTGAAGTCGAGTTTTCTGCAATCAGGTTTGGAACGGTTTATCTTGAGCTTGTATCTATTGTTTGCCTGTGTATTATTGTGGTTGAAGCTGAAGAACTCATTGACAGATAGGACGTTGTAACAGACAATTTTGTGTACTATGCTTAGGTCAAGACTGTAGGCGGCGTAGTTCCAGGTTGTCCAAGCCTGGTGGCATAAGGGATTCTATTGTGAGCAGAGGAGTGGAGGCCTCTGTTAGGAATATAAATCTAACGGTTGGGTTGGCAATATATAAATCATGTAACAATGTTGTACCTGTTTCTTTAAATCATACTGTAAAATGTGATTGGTTGCTGTTTTCTCAATCGGCCATAAGAGGGAGCCAGAATGACTGTTAGCTCTCTGTTCGTTAGATGCTGGGCTGATCTGATCTGAGTGTTTTTGGAAGTTGGCTGTTAGAAAGTGCGGTAAGCTATTGTAAGTTTTACAATTGCTAGCAAACTTTGAGTACTGAACTGATTATATGATACTGGACTATGTTATTTGGATTATCCCTTAACTGAAAGACATTGATGACTGACTGTCTTAACCGTGTATGACTTGGACTGTTTGATGGACTCTGATACCTCTATTTCCACGAAAGTAAAAGCCTATTTAAACTGCAGTGACTCTGTATGCTGGTTTGTGTGTTTCTCCAACACAACTCTCATGCTTCGCTGAATGTACTCACTCTCCCAACGAGGAGTTTACCTAACAGCCTCTTCTCATGAAATACCTCTTTATTTAACTGCCCTGGCAAGAAAGGTTGTAAAATGATGCATTTTAAGCAACTTACTTAGGAACAGAAATTTAGGGTTCACTTGAGGTCATCAGTCGAGGACTACCAATATGCCATCAAGTCAGAGGTCTGTACTACTAGGGTGAAGTCAAAAAAAAAAAAAGAGGAAATAAAAATTGCACAAGCAACTAAAATTTTAAAAAAGTGAAATAAAAAGGGAGAATGAAAAGAGGAATGAAAAAATGTAGTAAAATCTAGCCCAGTGATGGCAAACCTTTTCAGTACCGAGTCCCGAAAAGGGAGTGCATATGTGTGTATTCGTCTGGGCTGCAACCCAAAGAGAAACTGCCCAGGGGGCATGCGCACGCCAGAAAATGAACTTCCCATTTCTGGTATGCATGTGCGCACTGGCCAGCTAATCTTCCCCTGACTGGTGCACATGTGGCACAATGATCAGCTGGATGGCATGCATGCTCATGCCAGAAGGCCACATAATCAGCGCATGTGCATGCGCACCAGAAACCTGGAAGAGGAACGGGCAACGTGGCGTGTGCCAGGTGACATGGCTCCATGTGCCACTTGGGGCATGCATGCCATAGGTTCGCCATCATGGATCTAGCCCATTGCTAAAGACCCCTGAAGCCAGATAATAGGCCTTGAGGGAAAGTGAGGTCAGATCAGGGGTGAAATCAAGCAGGTTCTGACAGGTTCTGGAGAACCAGTAGCGGAAATTTTGAGTAGTTTGGAGAACTGGCAAATGCCACCTCTGGCTGGCCACGGCCCTATCTATTCTTTGCCTGCCAAGTCCCAGCTGATCGGGAGGTAATGGAGATTTTGCAGTATCGTTCCCCTACCACGCCCACCAAGCCACGCCCACCAAGCCACACCACACCCACCAAGCTACGCCCACAGAACCGGTACTAAAATAATTTGAATTTCACCACTGGGTCAGATCAACAAGTGAACCCAAATACACAACCCGTGACCATTTTGGACTCTTGCTGCTAAAAGGAAAAATCATAAGTTTGGCTGAAGAGAAGAGAATCCAAAATCGTGGTCTTATTTATGGGATGAAAGACGAAGAACAAAGATTAATCTGTACTACTGAGAGGATTTGCAGTAAGTTTATACTAAGGTTTGTTTTACTTCCTGCTATGTAATGTAGCAACAATAAAATAATTTTTCATGCTCCGTTTTGTACGACTAAAATGAAGAACGACTGGGGAAATAGATATAGATTTTTTGGATGGAAGAGCCATAAACTCCATTCAGTTTTGCTGTTGAAAAAGAAATACTAAATTCAGAACACTAATTCTAGGTATGTATTTTATTTGCAATAGACTCTGGTTGGTGGCAGTTGGAGTTGCCTAAAAAAAAGAGGTGTAAAGTTTGTGTGTTTCTGATATAAGTTCAGTTGTGTATTTATTTAGTTATTTAGTTATATAGTTATTTAGTCATTTAGTTAGTTAGTTAGTCAAACATGTATTAGATAACAGGTGTAAGTATAAACATGGACATGAACGAAATAAATAAATGGGGACAGTAGGACAGGGAGAGTAGGCACGCTGGTGCGCTTATGCATGCCCCCTTTACGGACCTCTTAGGAATGGGGTGAAGTCCACGGTAGACAGTTTGAGGTTGAAGCTGTGGGGGGTTTGAGGATGTACCAATAGAGTTGGGTAGAGCATTCCAAGCATTGACCACTCTGTTGCTGAAGTCATATTTTCTGCAATCAAATCTGTAGTAGTTTACTTTGAGTTTGTATCTATTGTTTGCCCGTGTATTATTGCGGTTGAAGCTGAAGTAGTCGTTGACAGGTAGGACGTTGTAGCAGGCAATTTTGTGTGGGTCAGACCGTAGGTGGCATAGTTCCAGGTTATCCAAGCCCAAAATTTCAACCCAGGTGACATAAGGGATTCTATTGTGAGCAGAGAAATGGCGTACTCTTCTTGTGAAATACCTCTGGACCTGTTCAATCATATTAATGTCCAATATACAGTGTGGATTCCAGGCGGATGAGCTGTATTAGAGGATTGGTCTGGCAAAGGTTTTGTATGCCCTAGTTTGCAGTACAATGTCACCAGAGAAGAAGCTTCGCAAGATTAGGTTAACAACTCTTAATGCCTTTTTGGCTGTTACAGGGAGCTCTGGCAACTCAGATTGTTTGAGATGAGTACTCCTAGGTCCTTGACAGAGTGAGGGTCGTCTCCTTGTCAAATCCGCCCAGCTTGTGTTTGCCGTTCTGATTTTTGTGGCCAATGTGTAAGACAGAGCATTTGTTAGATGAGTTTTGGAGTTGCCAATTGTGTGACCATTCCTAGCTCTACAACTAGGTGTTTATGCGATACGAAAGTCGTATCTGGATAAGAATACCAAAATAGCATTGCCAGCAAAGACATCCAGGACCTGACAAGTTTATGGCAAAGTGATGAAACGTGTGTTACGACATTCTGATGCATAAAATGCCAGATGCAAGTACAAAAGGAATGAAGTAGACTCTAGAGTAGACTAGACGGTAAACACAAGATGGGAACTCTAAGCATGGCAACTCTAAGCATCATAAAGTTCTGTAGTTGTGAAATCTCATGAAAGACTATGCGCCGGGATTTTTCTGGAGAGGAATTCCCTTGAACCTAAATAAAAGAGGTTTTATCAGGATGAGGAGTCGGCTTATAGCAATAGCAGTAGACTTATATACCGCTTCATAGGGCTTTCAGCCCTCTCTAAGCGGTTTACAGAGTCAGCATATTGCCCCCAACAACAATCCGGGTCCTCATTTTACCCACTTGGGAAGGATGGAAGGCTGAGTCAACCCTGAGCCGTGGTGGCGCAGTGGTTAAATGCAGCACTGCAGGCTACTGCTAGATCAGCAGTTCAGCGGTTCAAATCTCACCGGCTCAGGGTTGACTCAGCCTTCCATCCTTCCGAGGTGGGTAAAATGAGGACCCGGATTGTTGGGGGCAATATGCTGACTCTCTGTAAACCGCTTAGAGAGGGCTGAAAGCCCTATGAAGCGGTATATAAGTCTACTGCTATTGCTATTGCTATTGCTGAGCCGGTGAGATTTGAACCGCTGAACTGCTGATCTAGCAGTCAGGTGAAATAGCCTGCAGTGCTGCATTTAACCACCGCGCCACCTCGGCTTCATGATCTTGGGAAGCCTAGGCCAGAACATTAGACAGGGTCTGTTATGCTATCATGAAGCAGTATATACCGTATTTTTTGGACTATAAGACACTCCAAAGTATAAGACGCACCTAGATTTTAGGGAGGAAAACAAGGGGGAAAAAATCTGCCTCTGCCTCCCAGCAATTTGCCTCCTTGCAACAAACAATACAGACAATATACACTGTTTGTAGTGTTATATTTCAGACTATACTTGTACAAATGCTGTTAAAATTGATGTGCGTTCGGGAAGTATAGTTATTCTCTGCCATTTAAAAGAATAGCACTTTTTAAAACAATAGCATTTATGTTAAAAAGCTGCTCCATTTTGTTAAGTTGTCTAAAATAATAATAAAGCAGCCTTTAAAAAAATAAGTCTAATAATTTGAACATTCTAGAGGCATTTATAGTTATTGACTTACCTCCTTGCAGCAAACAGCCTGATTAGCACAAGAAAAAAAAAATCTGCCTCCCAGCAATTTGCGACCTGGAGCAAACACCAAGTTTCACTTTCAGTTTCTCCTGATCATCAGCTGTTTGAGGCTGCAGGGATTGCTATCGTTTATTGAAGCTTCTGCAAGCCCCCTTTTGCTGCAAAGAGGTAAATTACTGGGAAGCAGAGGCCAAAGGTTTGGGGCCGGTGAGTGGGTGGGGCTACAATCAGGGTATAAGACGCACCAAAATTTTCCCCTTCTTTTTTTTTGGGGGGGGGGGAAAGTTGCGTCTTATACTTCGAAAAATACAGTAAGTCTAAGTGCTCATGGGAGTGCTCTGTATTGTTTGTTGCAAGGAGGCAAATTTTCCCCTTCTTTTTTTGGGGGGGGGGGAAGTTGCGTCTTATACTTCGAAAAATACAGTAAGTCTAAGTGCTCATGGGAATTTGGGGTCCATCATTGAGGACTACCTGTGCTTCTCCCACTATTCTGGAAGCCCTATCCTTAGTCAAAGTCAAACATAGAGCCAAAACAATGGAGCCGCCTTCGTTAGCTGCGCTATTTTTATTTGTGCATTGTATTTTTCGTTTGGCCAATAAATGCTTTCTAGATGGATTATAAGCTAAAAGAATAAATGAAAGAGACAGAGAGAGAGAGAGAGAGAGAGCACACAATGAGAGTGAAGCGAAATAACTGGCACAGAGAAAGGAGTTCTGGATGCCCCCCATCCAATCCATTTGGACGGGCAGTTATTTCAGCTTAAATGGCATCGTGCTGTTAAATGCAAATTAGTTTCCCCCTCTATATTGAGAATGGCTGGATCTATTATCCAGTTTTACTCACATCTCCCACCGTTTGTGCCGTCAAGGAAATGAGGCCGTAGAAAGCTTCTCTCGTCCGCCTGCATCTTGTAACATCTGGTCGATGTAGCCATGCTGATTTGAACATAAGAGGACCCCAAAAAAAAAAAAAATCCCCACTGCTACTTGCAATGATTGAGAATCATCCACGCCATTAGGGTGGTTACGGGGAGAGCTGCGAGAACCGCACAATGGATTATCCCAGCAGGATGGCAGCCGGCGGAGGCCTGATGCAATCTAAGCCTTGTGTGGGTCTGAAGTTAGAAGGACGGAAAAGTTCTTTCGAAGTAGTTGGTGGAGGACAAACTTCTCCAATCTTCGTTCCAAGCAATTTGTAGTCATTTAAAGTCAGCCTTCACCGTCCAATTCAGGTACAGACTGATATCTTTTAATGGACACTATCAGGTGCAGCTCTCGACATGTTCCCGGTGAATTAGGATGGAGGAGACTGTGCAGTGCCCAGTTTAATAGGGCTGTGTGATACAGGTATTATTCCCAGAGTAATGACAGTGTTGGAAGGCACCTTGGAGATCTTCTAGTCCACCCATCCCCCTGTTCAAGTAGGAGAACCTATATCATTTCAGACAAATGCTTGTCCAATCTCTTCTTAAAAACCTCCAGTGTTGGAGCACCAGAAGCACACGGGACGCTGTTACCTCCCCATGAAGTGGTACCTATTTATCTACTCGCATTTCCATGCTTTCGAACTGCTGAGTGGGCAGTAGCTGGGGGCAAGGAACAGGAGCTCACCTTGTCGTGCGGTGTTGGGGTCTCTTGTCGGAAGCCAGCTAGGCTACAAATGGTGATCAGATGAACCCGGGACAGCGCAAGTGTCTTAAATCCATGCTAGTTGCCAAGTGGTCAAATTTTGATCATGTGACTATGAGGATGCTGCAGTGGTCACAAGTGTGAAAACCGGTCAAAGGTTCATTTTTAGTGCTGCTTTGAAGGGTCAGTAAACAAAATGTAGAGCATTACCTGAGTTCCAGTGGTAGGATTCAAATAATTGAACAACCGGTTCTCTGCCCTCATGACCAGCTGGGTAGGCATGGCTCGGTGGTCATGTGGTCAACATCACTCACATCGATGGGTGCTTTGCTTTAGCTGTTACATCCACATTCAAAATGAACCAATTGAAGCTGTTGATCATTTCACCTACCTTGGCAGCAACATTATGGGAAATGGAGATGTTTCTTCAGAAATAAGTGCTAGAATTCAAAAAGCAACAATTGCCTGGAGCTCACTCAAGAAACTCTGGGCTAGGAAAGACATTCGCCTGAAAACCAAAGTCCGTATATACAAGGCTGCTATCATACCAACGTTATTATACGGTTGTGAAACCTGGCCAATAAAAATTGCTCATCAACACAAACTGGACTTATTTCAAAACCGTTGCTTGCGTAGACTTACGAAAATCAAGTACTCTGAAAGAATATCCAATGCTGAAATCCGCCGAAAATGTGAGATCAATGAAAATGTATCTGCCATTATAGAACTTAGACACTGGCGCTGGCTAGGCCATACATTGAGAATGCCAGAAAATTGAATCCCAAAAATTTCCCTGCTTGCAGAGCCTGGTCCGACCTGGAAACGGCCAAAAGGAGGTGTTCGTCTAACCACTCTGCGTCACTTCAAACGGAAAGTGGAAGATATAGTCATGCGCCCATTCAATCTTAGCCGAAAATCATATAATAGCGACTGGCTGCACCACCTGACAACCCTAGCCCAGGACCGAAAACAGTGGCGTCAAATTTCCATGGAAGTCGCCTATACCCACGATGGGTGAAGAGGCGTCAAGTACAAGTACAAGTAAGTAGTAAGGGTTAATCGGAGAGGCAGTTTCTGTAAGCAAGGCAATAGGGATTAGGCTAGAAAGAACACCAGAATGTTTCCTTCCTGCTTTCCTTACAGGATTAGCCCAGTCAAGTGGGGAAAAAAACAAAAGGAGATTTCTTCCAACAATCGGTTCTCCGAACTACTTTGAAAGTTAACAACCAGTTCTCCCGAATAGGTGCGAACCGGCTGAATCCCACCACTGCTGTCTTTCCATTTTTATTCTTTGAGCATGTTCGGTTCCTTTGAATGTATACAGTGGCGTTTCCATGGGATATAAGTTCTCCTTCTAACATTTAGAATGAAAGGTTACTCCTGGTCAATTACCCATTTTTCTCTCCTGGACTGCACGGACAATGATTTGTAACACCGTTTTCTTCAGTTGCTGCACATTTGATTCTAATTTTTTTTCCACCCGCCCTTTGCCAAGTTACTACCCTGCTCCTTTATTTTCTTGATTTAATCACAAGGATGATCTACTCCGCTCAGAGACTGTGGCCTTTCAGCTCCAGCGGTCCTTGGAGGAAGCAAACTATCTCGACCCCTTCCAGTCAGGCTTCAGACCCGGTTACAGCACTGAAACCGCTTTGGCCGCATTGACTGATGATCTATGGAGAGCCAGAGATGGAGGACATTCCTCCATCCTGGTTCTCCTTGACCTCTCAGCGGCTTTCGATACCATCGACCATGGTATCCTTCTGCGACGACTGCGGGAGGTGGGGGTGGGAGGCACCGTGTTGCGGTGGTTCTCTTCCTACCTCTCGGACAGGTCGCAGTCGGTGTTAGTGGGGGGGCAGAGATCGTCCCCTAGGCCCCTAACATATGGGGTGCCTCAGGGCTCGGTCTTATCCCCCCTACTATTCAACATCTACATGAAACCGCTGGGAGAGATCATCCGCAGGCACGGGATTAGATACCATCAATATGCGGACGATACTCAACTGTATCTGTCCGCCCCGTGCCAACTCAATGAAGCGGCAGACGTGATGAGCCGGGGTCTGGAGGCGGTTATGGACTGGATGAGGGCTAACAAGCTTGTGCTCAACCCAGAAAAGACCGAGTGGCTGTTGTGTTTCCCTCCCAAGGATTCCACCAATATTCCATCTCTCAGGCTGGGGGGTCAAACTTTATACCCCTCAGAGAGGGTCCGCAACTTGGGAGTCCTCCTAGATCCACAGCTATCATTCGACCACCATTTGACGGCTGTGGCTAGGGGGGCATTCGCCCAGGTACGCCTGGTGCGCCAGTTGCGACCCTACCTGAATCGGGAGGCACTCACAACAGTCACTCGGGCCCTCGTGACCTCTAGGCTGGAATACTGCAATGTGCTCTACATGGGGCTGCCCTTGAAGAGCATCCGGCGTCTTCAGCTAGTGCAGAACGCAGCCGCGCGAGCGATAGTGGGTGCACCGCGGTTCACCCACATTACACCTATCCTCCGCGAGCTGCGCTGGCTGCCTGTCGACTTCCGGGTGCGCTTCAAGGTGCTGTTAATCACCCATAAAGCCCTACATGGTAGTGGATCTGGATACTTGAGAGACCGCCTTCTGCCAATTACCTCCCTGCGACCAATAAGATCACACAGATTGGGCCTCCTCCGTATTCCATCGGCCAGCCAGTGTCGGCTGGCAACTACAAGGAGGAGGGCCTTCTCAGTAGTCGCCCCGACCCTTTGGAACGAACTCCCCGTGGAGATTCGTACCCTCACCACCGTCCAGGCCTTCCGCGCAGCCTTGAAGAACTGGCTAGCCCGTCAGGCCTGGGGATGAAGATAGTTGCCCCTCCCGAATGATGAATGCATGTTGGTTACTGTTTTTATTATATGTGTCTTTGTTATTGTCTGTATCTCCCCTTCCCCGATTTTGTGTGAGCCGCCCTGAGTCCCCTCAGGGAAAAGGGCGGCCTACAAATCTCAATAAAATAACAAAAAAATAACAAATAACACTACAGCGCTCCGTAGCAAATCAGATGTGAGCAAGGAGGGAGGACGCTACAAGGGAAATTTCTGAAGAAATTTCCAGCCTGCTCTTAGAAATGGGAGATATTTATATTTATTTATTTATTGCATTTGGAGCCGTTTCTAAAAAAACCCAAACATTTCCTTCCCTTGCATTATTTCAGCATAATTCCATTTAAAAACATGGGAGATCCACCTTTGGTAGGCTGTTGTGGCCCGCCAGTGAGGAAGTTGGGGAGGAACAAGGGTTAGTCCTGGAGTCTGGGGAAGGCTCTGATGAGGGCTCTGCGTCGGAGGCAGAGAGGCGGCCAGAGCCGTATGCCAGTTATCAGCTGCCTTCAGAGTCAGACATCAGTGAGGCAGACAAACAGCTGGAGCCTCTTCCCAGTGTGCGCGTGAGCAGAGTTGCCAGACAAAGGGAACAACTAAAGAACAAGGGTCGACTTGAGAGTAAGGCCACAGGTGGATGATGAATGGCTCCTCCCAGAGGAAATAAAATAGCAATAGCAATAGCAGTTAGACTTATATACCGCTTCATAGGGCTTTCAGCCCTCTCTAAGCGGTTTACAGAGTCAGCATATCGCCCCCACAGTCTGGGTCCTCATTTCAGCCACCTCGGAAGGATGGAAGGCTGAGTCAATCTTGAGCCGGTGAGATTAGAACCGCCAAACTGCAGATAATAGTCAGCTGAAGTGGCCTGCAGTACTGCAACCTAACCACTGCGCCACCTCGGTGTAGGTGAAAGGGAAGTGGAGTTTGCAGGAGACAATTAGTTCGCTTCATTGGTTCGTGACTCTCCGAGACACCTTGCCAAGTTTTGCAGATCTCGGCCTGGCAGCTCTCCAAGCCAGATAAGGTCTGTGACTGTAAATCCTCCCTGGAAACACTTTTCTGGATGTGAATGAGAAGAATTCACAATAAATGAATAAAAGGAGTTTTTGTCGGGACAAGGAGTTTGCTTCATGCTCTCGGGAAGCCTCGGTCAGAACATGGGCACATTAAACAACTAATTAAACTATGCCCATAAATTTAATGAATACTGATAACTGGTTCACAGCAACCCTTGTAGTTTGGGTTGTCACTGCTGAAACAGCCTTGTTGTAAAAAAAAACTAAATAAAATTGTTTATTGTGTTAATAGGGGAACAACCAAGCAATGCGTTCACCTTCTGTTTTCATGGAAGGGAGAAGGTTCTTCAGTCTCTTAAGACTTGAGGATCGAAGGACTGTTTGATCTCGGGAACAGATTTCTCTACCCTGTTTTCAAGGATGATCAGAAAGGGGGCGGGGGCAGAGGTGGTATTCAGCCGGTTCGGATCGGCTGAACTAGTAGCGCCAACAATCAGTTGGCCCCGCCCGGCCACCCCTGCGATTCGAACCACTGAACAGCTGACCTTCTGATCGCCAAGCTCGGCATCTTAGCTACTGAGCCAGCATGTCCCTTAAAAACCACTATACTTATCAGCCATCCATTCTTTGTCTCGGTTATCGACTCCACTGTTTGAAAAATCATTTCCAACACCCCCCACTTTTCTCCCTCCAGATTTCTCTGTAAGGATCTCAACCAACTTGAAGTGGTCTTCCCCAGCTGGTCTGTGACTGCTCCCTTCCTCTTGCAGAATTCCCTTGAAAAATCTTCAAAGAGAATAACGTACTTACTTATTTACTCTGTGTTACAGCTGGAGAAGGCTCAGTGGCTAAGACACTGAGCTTGTCGATCAGAAAGGTCGGCAGTTTGGCAGTTCAAATCCTTAGCGCCGCATAACGGAGTGAGCTCCCCTTACCAAGGTGGCGCAGTGGTTAAATGCAGCACTGCAGGCTACTTCAGCTGACTGCAGTTCTGCAGTTCAGCTGTTCAATTCTCACCGGCTCAGGGTTGACTCAGCCTTCCATCCTTCTGAGGTGGGTGAAATAAGGACCCGGATTGTTGTTGGGGGCAATATGCTGACTCTGTAAACCGCTTAGAGAGGGCTGAAAGCCCTATGAAGCGGTATAAAAGTCTAACTGCTATTGCTATTGCTATTACTTGTCCCAGCTTCTGTCAACCTAGTTCGAAAGCGTGTAAAAATGCAAGTAGAAAAATAGGAACCACCTTTAGTGGTAAGGTAACAGCGTTCCGTGCCCCTTCGGCGTTTAGTCATGCCGGCCACATGACCACGGAGACGTCTTCGGACAGCGCTGGCTCTTCGGCTTTGAAATGGAGATGAGCACCGCCCCCTATAGGTTCCATATGTGCAAGGAGAACCTTTACCTTTACCTTACAGCTGGAGATAGCGTTTCTTTCTTGTTATGTGCAGAAGGAATTAAGAGCCTATCTTCCTTATTTATTTTCTAGATGTATACAGTAGTAGATCACAAGATGAATGGCCTACACAATTATCTATAAGCATCAAAGGTTTTGGCTATCCTCCAATATTCCTCCTGCTAATTTAGCATGAAGGCTTTCTGGCAAGTGTCACGATCTGGTTACCGTCCACATTCATCCAGTGGCTCTAGGTTGCTCTGTATAGAGATGCTACTGGGGGACTTGGTTTAAGGAGAACCGTGGCTTATCTTGAATAGAATTGACTTCAAATCTGTGCTGAGATTGGAAGAATGGACTATTCTATTTGTTTGTTAAGAATCCTGCCTAGGTTGGATTGCTCAGTGGAACAGAAGCAATGGTCAAAATTACCCGATATCTATTTCTATTATCTATTAATTAGACTTATATACCACTTCATAGGGCTTTCAGCCCTCTCTAAGCGGTTTACAGATTTTTAGCAAATTGAGTCAGCAACAGTCTGGGTCCTTATTTCACCCACCTCGGAAGGATGGAAGGCTGAGTCAACTTTGAGCCAGTGAGATTTGAACCGCTGAACTGCAGCTTACAGTCAGCTGAAGTGGCCTGCAGTACTGCACCCTAACCACTGCGCCACCTCGATATTTGGTATAGGCAATATCAAGAGGGTCATTCCCCCTCCAAATGCACGCACGCAAACACACACACACACACACGCACGCACGCACGCACGAAAGGACATTCAATCATGCTGAAAACTTCCAGGGAGAGAAAAATTGGCACCTGGTAACTTGAAACAGAGCAAGCAGCTGAAGGAGAATTATATGTTCCTGTAACAGCAGTGACAAAAGAAGGGGGGGGGCTTTGATGTCAGCCCCATCATAAATATGGTAGATGAATACAGGTTTATGTCTAATGGCTACCCATTAGTCTCCGAATCCGCTTCAAGGTGCTGGTCGCTACCTATAAAGCCCTTCATGGCATCGGACCTGGGTACCTGAGAGACCACTTCCTGCCGATTACCTGTCTCAGACCAATTAGATCGCACAGGTTAGGTCTCCTCCGGATTCCATCCGCCAGCCAATGCCGGCTGGCGATTCCCCGGGGGAGAGCCTTCTCTGTTGCAGCTCCGGCCCTCTGGAACGAGCTCCCCGTCGAGATCCGGACCCTTAATACCCTCCCGGCCTTCCGCAAAGCCACCAAGCTCTGGCTGTTCCAGCAGGCCGGGGGGTCCGAGAAACATCTACCTCCACGGAAATTGTGAATGTTGACTTGTTTTTAATATGTTGTCTTTGTCTTGTTTTCCCTCTTTCCCTTGTCTTTTGTGAGCCGCCCGGAGTCCTCCGGGAGTGGGCGGCATACAAGACAAATCAAATCAAATCAATCAAGTTGCTAAGTCACCCAGATCATGTCCCAAAGGTGCTTTCCTCAAGAGGCAGCTGAGCTTTCTTTGTTTGTCCTTGAAGACATTTCGCTCCTCATCCGAGAAGCTTCTTCAGTTCTTGCAGAACTGCTTCTGCAAGAACTGAAGAAGGTTCTCGGATGAGGAACGAAATGTCTTCGAGGAAAAACAAAAAAACCACAACCCAGTTGCCTCTTCAGAAAGCATCTTTGGGATGAACAGAGGCTTTTCACGACTAAAATGTTGACTTTTGCAACTTCCTTCCCTAAGTTTTCGGTTGGTCCTCTTCACCGTTGTCTTCACAGTTTGTGGCCAAGACAGTAACTTTTTAGGTGACCTTTTAAATGCTTATGGATTTCTTTACTGCTGATTTTTTTTGTTTCACTTCCCCTTTTCCCCCCCAAGTTATCGTAGTTGCGAATCGTCGTGACTGTATTTCTCTTTAATTATCTGCACCACCAAATCTATTGTGGGGTTGTCTATGAGCTACACAGCATTGCCACTCAACGATGTGACATAAAGAAATGTTTTGAAGACATATTACTCAAGGTTTTTCACGCTTTGATCTTCGGTATGTTGCCTGCTTAAAATCCCTGAGCTCCAAAATGTGGAACTGCAAAGGAATGGGGAGGGACATTCCTGAAATTCACATTCACTGGAGATGGATGAATGGGTGGGTGGATGGATGGATGGATGGATGGATGGAAGGAAGGAAGGAAGGAAGGAAGGAAGAGAAGAGGAAAGAAGGAAGGAAGAGAAGAAAGAAGGAAGGAAGGAAGGAAGAGAAGAGGAAGGAAGAGAAGAAGAAGGAAGGAAGGAAGGAAAGAAGGAAGGAGGAAAGAAGGAAGGAAGAGAAGAGGAAAGAAGGAAGGAAGAGAAGAAAGAAGGAAGGAAGGAAGAGAAGAGGAAGGAAGAGAAGAAGAAAGAAGGAAGGAAGGAAGGAGGAAAGAAGGAAGGAAGAGAAGAGGAAAGAAGGAAGGAAGAGAAGAGAGAAGGAAGGAAGAGAAGAGGAAGGACAAGAAGAAAAAAGAAGGAAGAAAGGAAGGAAGGAAGGAAGGAAGGTGTGTTCGTACAGCATTTCCTGATTCTCAAAATGCTTAAAAATATTCCCTTTGTACCCTTTGAAGCTGATTAGTTTTCAGGATAATAATTTGCCAAAGGCTGCTAGCTGAGAAATGGATTCAGGAATTTAGATATTTGACTCTTAAGTCTGACGCCTACGTTTAACAAGATTCGAGGCAGAAAAAAGAAAAGAAAGATGAGAAATAAGTTGGGTGGACAAAGATCAGAGGCTGCATCCATTCTTTTTTTTTGGGGGGGGGGAAGAAATCAAGCACTGCTCCATGCAGTCATCCAGATCAAAACTCAACTCCTTGGCACCCAGCTACGAAAGAAAGCTCGCCCCTTCTCTGATTTATTTCAAAAGCTTTCTGTAACTTAACACCCATCTATCTAAGAGAGAGGGAAGGATGGGTGTTTGAATGGAACAACTGGGGAGCATTCAGTGGGAACTGGGCAGAATAAACAGCTTCCCCAGGGGAAGAAAATAATTTGTGGAAGCCAAGCAGAAATACTGTAGACCTATTTCTTGTAAGGAGAGGGAAGGAGGCTGGAGCAGAATTATTTTGAGATGCTTTCTAGGGGGGGTAACAGGGCATGGAATTTAACCCAGAGCCCCTCTCAGGTGTGAGCAATTCCACCTCCTTGACTATATTATTCAAATAGGAATGAATAAAAATAAGGGTCTCGTACGTCATCCAGCTCAAGTACATCTCCTGTCTCTTTCGTCTTGTTGGAGTTCCACCACCTAGCTGCCAGCTCTGAAGCGAGGAGTTGAATCCCAGCCAACGAGCAGAGCAGGAGGTGAGCTCCCTGCTCTGCCAGTGAGCTTACTGCAGCCCCTTTTATTCTCTACCACCACCACCACCACACAGACACGCACGCACGCACGCACACATACTCACACATGTAGTTTCTGGTGTCACTCCTCCAGAACGTCAGACCGGCATTTAGCAGAGGAGATGTGAGCCGAATGCAAAGATGCTGCTTCATTCGAGACCGCCTGTGGACAGGATGTAAAATACACCTGCTGGCTTGGTCTGTCTCAGATCCTCTCCCCCCCACCCCACCCCTCTGCCCTTTTGGCTCTCCCAACAACTTGAAACCCCCCTCCCCCCACAAAAAAAAGCAGGAACAGACAAAAGCAGGGACACACCGTGAAATTTGCCAGCCGTTCCTCACAATTGCTTCTGAGCTTCGGCGGAAGTTTTATTGTCGGGTTTTTTTTTTGACGTTTGGTGTGAAAGTCTGCTGGTGGAGGCTGGCGATGTTTGCTTCAATCTGGTACGCCAAGAAGCTGGGACGCCGGTTTGTCCACAATGCCAGGAAAGCCAAAGCAGAAAAGGTACGGTGTCTGTGTTTGTGTGTGTGGTGTTTGAGGGAGGGAGGAGTGAGAGAAGAGATGCTTTCCTTCCTAACCTCTGCAATTTCTCGGTTCTGGTCCAATTGACGCGGGCCCGTTTGTCTTAGCTGGTGGGACCCTTTTGTGTTGTTCCCTCCCTGGGTTTCGTGGCAAAGTCTTGCGAAAGAACCTTTGGGTTTGGGGAAAGAAATGGCTGGGAATCTCTTACGGCTTGTCCAACTTGTTGCAGTGGCTGTGCTCGGCAGGGGAGGGGGGCTTAAACACATCTGGTACTTTTTCAAGAAGGCATGTTTGCGAGTTTGATGAATGATCCCGTAGATGCGCCAATCCCAAACGCCTCAATGCAGTAAAGTCCGCGAAGAGCATGTTTCCCGCTATTACTTGTTGCCATCGACATCATGCAGGTTTTTGTTGGGGGGGGGGAACAGTTCGGTCAACCCTTTTCTTGATCTATTTTAATATTTTTTTTTAAAGGACTGTTAGTTAGGATCACCGTAAGGAAGCCCGCTGCCCAGGAACGTAAGCACGAATGGCTCTAGAATCTTAACTGTTTGGTCCTCTTTGATTTTGCAATGCAGCATCTTTCGTCTTTTCCGAGTGAGCTTCAAGCCCGAACGAGCCATTTTAAGCAATCAGCCACGGCAAAAGGTTTTTTTCTTGGGAGTCTTTTGCTGTGTGGTCAGGAAAACATTTCGCGCTTTCCCAATCGGTCTCTGGAACCCAGAGGATAAGAAAAGGAGGAGTGGGGGGGGGGGGGAGAAAATATCTCAGTTTGGAAAAGATGTCCATTCTCTCTGTCGCCTAGCCCAGTGTTTCTCAACCTTGGCAACTTGAAGATGTCTGGACTTCAACTCCCAGAATTCCCCAGCCAGCGAATGCTGGCTGGGGAATTCTGGGAGTTGAAGTCCAGACATCTTCAAGTTGCCAAGGTTGAGAAACACTGGGCTAGCCTAGGGTGCTACCAACTAAGGTGAACAGTTGTTTTCGAAGAGGGTGGAAATCATGCTTTTCAAGAACTCCGAGCGTTGGCTTAGGGATCTGGTGAGAAAGGATGAGAATATGGAGCCATGCATGGTCCCTGTTATTGCTGGAGTCCATCTATGGCAAGAACTTTGCTGTCTTTGTGAAAGGGAAAGAAGTAAAGGTAAAGGTTCCCCTTACACATATGTGCTAGTCGTTCCTGACTCTAGGGGGCGGTGCTCATCTCCGTTTCAAAGCCGAAGAGCCAGCGCTGTCCGAAGGCGTCTCCGTGGTCATGTGGCCGGCATGACTCAATGCCAAAGTTTACACTGTTACCTTCCCACCAAAGGTGGTCCCTATTTTTTCTACTTGCATTTTTTAACGTGCTTTCGAACTGCTAGGTTGGCAGAAGCTGGGACAAGTAATGGGAGCTCACTCCGTTACGCGGCGCTAGGGATTCGAACCGCCGAACTGCCGACCTTTCTGATCGACAAGCTCAGCGCCTTAGCCACTGAGCCACCTGGGAAAGAAGTAGTAAGGTGGAATTCTTGGCGTTCTCTGAACCTAGCTGTTTTCTTTCAGACGTTTTGTTGCCCAACTAGGTAACAGCTTCAGTGTTAGAAGGGAGCAGGGTTTGTTCTCAGGGACCGCACAGTTCAAACCTGAGCTATTCATATTCTCTTCTGACAATAGTTACCTTACCAATGCTGGTTTAGTTTGTTGGTCTCCTTTTGGGTTGGGTAATGGACCATCTGGTGTACAGTTATTTAGATCTTCCCTTGCATTAACAGATAACAGATTAACAGAGTTGGAAGGGACCTCATGGGTCATCTAGTCCAACCCCCCCCCCTGCCCAAACAGGGGAACCTACACCATTTCTGAGAAACAGCAATCCAATCTCTTCTTGAAAATCCCAAGTGATGAAGCCTCCACAACATGTGAAGGCAACTTCTGTTCCATGGGTTTATCGTTCTCACTTGTCAGAAAGTTCCTCCTTGTTTCTAGGTTGAATCTCTCCTTGGTCAGTTTCCATCCATTATTCCTTGTCTGGCCTTCAGGTGCCTTGGAAAACAGGTGACCCCCTTCTCTCTGTGGCAGACCCACAAACATTGGAAGGCTGCTCTCATGTCTCCCCTGGTCCTTCTCTTCACTAGACTAGCCATGCCCAGTTCCTGCAACCGTCCTTCATATGTTTTAGTCTCCAGTCTCCTAATCATCTTGGTTGCTCTTGTCGGCACTTTTTCTAGAGTCTCAATGATTTTTCCAGTCAGCTCTACAATTGATAGGGCTTTCAGTTAGGACAGGTAGAGGAGAAAGGATGCCTCTACCTGGAAAATAGATTGACCCCTTCCTCTCTGTGGCAGCCCCTCAAATATTGGAAGACTGCTATCAATCTTTCAGAAGACCAGGTGAACATTCAGTAATCAGCCAGCGAAGCTACTAACCTGGTTGGGTTGTGATCTGAGTTACTGCTATAGAAAGCGGCAAGCCGAATTCTGATACTCCTTGGCCGCCGTTGAGCCGAGAAATCCCTGTTGCTAAGTGAGACAGATGTTAAGTGAGTTTTGCCCTGTTTTTCCACGGGCTGTTAATGGAATCCCTGCAGTTGGGAAGGGAACATGGTTTTGATGTCAATGTGGCTCTCCAGATGCTGGCTTTGCCCATCAGAAGGTGGCAAAATGGGATTACATGACCCTCCCCCCAGGACAATGCAACCGTCATAAATATGAATCGGTTGCCACGTGTCTCATTTTGATCACGTGACCATGGGGATGGTGCAACTGTCAGAAGTGTGAAAAGCGGTCCTACATCATGTATCTTCTAATGGCAACTAAATGAACTGTTGTAAGTCGAAGATTATCTGTACTCAGTTCAGGGCTTCAGCTGTTTTTTATTGCCTTCTCTATTTCCATCTCTCTCACTCTCCTTCTCTCTCTCCCCCCTCCCTCTCTCTCCCCTTCTCTCTTTTTCTCTCCCTCCCCTCTCCCTCTCTTTTCCTCTCTCCCTCCCTCTCTCTCGCCTTCTCTCTTTCTTTCTCCTGTCTTTCTCTCTCTCCCTCCCTCCTTCTCTTGTTCTCTCTCTCCTCTCCCTCTCTTCCCCCCCTTCTCTCCCCTCTCCATCTCCTTTTCTCTCTCCCTTCCTCTCTCTCTCCTTCTCTCTTTCTCTCTCTCCTCTCCCTCTTCCCCCCACTCTTTCCCTCTCCATCTCCTTTTCTCTCTCCCTTCCTCTCTCTCCTTCTCTTTTTCTCTTTCTCCTCCCTCCCTCTCTTTCTTTCTCTCTTTCTCCCCTCTCTTTCTCCCTCTCCTTCTCTCTCTCCCCTCTCTTTCCCTCTCTCCCTTCCTCTCTCTCCTTCCATCTCTCTTTCTCTCTCCCCTCTCTTTCTCCCTCTCCTTCTCTCTCTCTCTCCCCCTCTCTCCCTGCCCCTGGAATTAGTATGCTTATTGATCAAATCCTGTTTCCAGGACTTCAGGGTAGCTTCCTGACCCCATCAGGCACAGCATCAAACTAATACACACTAACGTTTGTTTTTGATATGTTCAGAGAGGTTCTCGGCCATCTCAGTGCCCTGCTCCATCAATGACAGGCAAGCCCCCTTTAATACCCTTATTGCAACCCAAGATCACCATATCCAGCTTCTTGTTCCAATGAGAACTTCAGAGATATCTTTGTGCTTGCTGGAAATACGAGCCACTCTGTGATCTGCACCAACCAGTTTTTGCTGCTGCTGATCTTAGAAATGTGATTTAGAAATCTCAAAAGCTGATGTATATTAAGTCACACTGTTTCTACATCACAACCTAGTATTGTTGATCCTGGCGAGCAGCTGCTGATCAGATCTTGATGATGCCAATAACGGAAGGTAACAGAATAACAGGGTTGGGAGGGAACTGGGAGGTCTTCTAGTCCAACCCCCTGCTCAGGCAGGAGAGGCTATACCAGGGATCAGCAATCTGCGTCTCTGGAGCCGCATGTGGCTCTTTCAACCCTCTGCTGCGGCTCCCTGTCATCGGTCGGCACCACAATTGATAGGGCTTTCAGTTAGGACAGGGAGAGGAAAAAGGATGGCGCGCTGGGAGGAGACTCTATGGTGGGGGAACTGGACTTCCAGTCGGCTCCAAAATTGAACCGTGGGGCTTCCGGTTAGGACCTTTGTGGCTCTTTGAGTGTTTAAGGTTGCCAAACTCTGCCCTATACCATTTCAGACAAATGGTTGTCCATTCTCTTCTTCAAAAGGTCTAGCATTCTACTGCTGGAGCTGGACTATAACTTTAAATAAAGCCTTTTTCCTTGAGGACTGAGTTGACTTCAAACAAGCAGGCAAGCAAACATTGTGGTAGCAATAAGTTTTCTAAAGAGACTTTTGCGTTGTAGAAAGTCCCGTGGATCCAGCCGATTGGGGAATGGCTTGCAAAAAGAAACTGAGAAAAGGGGGAAAAATACGTTTTTTCTTTCCATCCATCGCATTTGTAATTTTTGCACATTCTCCAGAGCGATGCCAGTGGATATTAGAGCTTCGATTTGAATACAATGATGCATTGTGTAAAAATGCTGCCCACCCTCGGCATGGAACCATTTCAATGTTTTTTTCCCGTCCTACCACGCCCACACACAAGCATTATACGAAACTGTTTTCCACAGAGAGTCCCCACTGCAATCTGGTTTTTCATTTGCTGCTCGTCGTTCTTTCTTTTCCCACAATGCCCCCTTCCAATCCTGTTCCCCCTCCAGTGGTGGTATTCAGCCAGATAGAACCAGTTTCCAATCCTGCCCCCCACTCCAGTGGTGGTATTCAGCCGGATTGGACTGGTTTCCAATCCTGTCCCACCTCCAGCTGGATCGGACCGGTTTCAAATCCTGACCCCCCCCCCTTCAGTGGTGGTATTCACCTGCTTCAGACCGGTTTCCAATCCTATCCCACCTCCAGTGGTGGTATTCAGCCAGATTGGACTGGTTTCCAATCCTGTCCCACCTCCAGTGGTGGTACTCAGCTGGATCGGACTGGTTTCCAATCCTCACCCCCCTTCAGTGGTGGTATTCAGCTGCTTCAGACTGGTTTCCAATCCTGTCCCCCCTCCAGTGGTGGTACTCAGCCGGTTCAGACCGGTTTCCAATCCTGTTCTGCCTCCAGGGGTGATATTCAGCCAGATTGGACCGGTTTCCAATCCTGTCCCCACTCCAGTGATGGTATTCAGCTGCTTTAGACCGGTTTCCAATCCTGTCCCCCCACTCCAGGGGTGGTACTCAGCCAGTTCAGACCGGTTTCCAATCCTGTTCCCCCTCCAAGGGTGGTATTCAGCCAGATTGGACCGGTTTCCAATCCTGTCCCCCCTCCAGTGGTGGTATTCAGCTGGTTCAGACTAGTTCAGGCGAACCAGTAGTGGTGACCTGCTGGTCTGCCCCAGCGCTATGCTATCCTATTTAGCCGCATTTTCTAAGCCACACACATGTATGCAAACCACATGTGCACACTCACACTTTCGTTGTGTGGCAAACCGGTGGTAAAATTGTTTGAAACCCACCTCTGTCCCACTCCCAGTAAATATTTCTGCATTGCTGGAAAGCTTCGTGACAATGTGTGTATTCAGAGGAAAGGGGGGAGTGAAAAGAAGGAGATGAAAGGGGATAAAATTATGCCAATTTGACAGGAAGCTTTTTCGTCAGGTACGAAGTCTCTCTCAATGGCGTCCGATTCACCAGCATTCTGCCCATCGACATTTCAACATGAAATACGGAACGCCATCGTGGCTCTGTGAACGATGCGATAGCTCGCAGATTTATAGTTAGCAAATCCAAGGAAAACGAGGTTCTTCTTAACCCCCTCAGCACATTTCTCTGCTTTTAAAGAAACGTCCTCGGCTTCTGTATTTTTTAATGTCCTATAAGAGATTAGAGGAGGACGAAAAGACTTGGCTTTTGAAATTCAGATCATGTCTGCGATAAAACACCCAACACTGAGGTAATATATATCTAGACTAGGGATAGGAATAGGAATAGAAAATATGGAATGGAATGGAATGAATAGAATAGAATAGAAAATATGCAATAGAATAGAATAGAAAATATGGAATGGAATGGAATAGAACAGAATAGAATAGAATAGGGAACACAATATAATAGAATAAAGAATAGAATAGAAAATATGGAATGGAATAGAATAGAATAGAAAATATGGAATGGAATGGAATGGAATGGAATAGAACAGAATAGAATAGAATAGGGAACACAATATAATAGAATAAAGAATAGAATAGAAAATATGGAATGGAATAGAATAGAATAGAAAATATGGAATGGAATGGAATGGAATAGAACAGAATAGAATAGAATAGGGAACACAATATAATAGAATAAAGAATAGAATAGAAAATATGGAATGGAATAGAATAGAATAGAAAATATGGAATGGAATGGAATAGAAAATATGGAATGGAATGGAATAGAATAGAACAGAATAGAATAGAATAGGGAATACAATATAATAGAATAAAGAATAGAATAGAAAATATGGAATGGAATAGAATAGAAAATATGGAATGGAATAGAAAATATGGAATGGAATGGAATAGAATAGAATAGAACAGAATAGAATAGAATAGGGAATACAATATAATAGAATAAAGAATAGAATAGAAAATATGGAATGGAATAGAATAGAATAGAACATATGGAATAGAATAGAATAGGGAATAGAATAGAATAAAGAATAGAATAGAATAGAAAATATGGAATGGAATAGAATAGAACATATGGAATAGAATAGAATAGGGAATAGAATAGAAAACACGGAATGTAATAGAATAGAATAGAAAATACGGAATGGAATAGAATAGAAAATATGAAATGGAATGGAATAGAATAAAGGATAGGATAGGATAGGATAGAATTCTTTATTGGCCAAGTGTGATTGGACACATGAGGAATTTGTCTTTGGTGCATATGCTCTCAGTGTACCTAAAGAAAAATAAAATAGAATACATTCATCAAGAATCATGATACAACATTTAGTGATAGTCACAGGTTATTAATAAGCTATCAAATCATACTAGGAAACAAATAAAACAATATAAATTTTAAAGATACAAGCAACAAGTGGGGGGAAATAGGTACTAGGAAGGAAGAGAATAATAGTAGTGCAGACTTAGTAGATAAATAGACAGTGTTGTGGGAATTACTTGTTTAGCAGAGGGATGGCATTTGGGGAAAAACTGTCCTTGTGTCTAGTTGTTCTGGTGTGAAGTGCCCTATAGTGTCATTTTGAGGGTAGAAGTTGAAACAATTTATGTCCAGGATATGAGGGCCACCAAAATATGGGCAGAAAAAAGGGTTTTGTGTCAGTTTAAAAATTGAGAGTTTTATATACCAGCGTAATATCTTGCCAGGCCATTCCGAATCTTCTGGCATTTTACCTGATTTTTAGATCAGTTGATTGAAAAACAGAAGCTTTTGCGATGTATCCTTGAAGAGATCCCACAGGACAGGGGGGGGGGGGATGCAAAAATATATATCCCATGATCTCCAACTACTGCTGAGGCATCTTGACAGTTCCAGAAAAGTGCTAACATTTAGAATGGAGTTCCCAAATTAGTTTTACTATTTTGTAATGACCAGATACAAGAGAAAGTCTCTTTTGCTAGATTTGAACCTCCGAATGTTGAGATCTGTTTGGTGGGACTGTTATTCCAGGTTTGCGCCTGCTTTGAACAAGAAATGTGAGTTTCTTGTACTTTTGTAAGGATTAAAAAAAAAAAAACCTTTATAGCTGTTGGGAATGGGATGAGATGGATGTACGAGCTATTCTATCAGAGGCAGATCAAGGTAGTTTTAATGTATGCCGATTCTATTCTATTCTATTCCATTCCATTCCATTCCAAATGACTTCCAAGGTCCCTTCCAACTCTGTTATTATACTCTGTTGTATTCAGTTCTACTCTACTCTACTCTACTCTACTCTACTCTACTCTACCCTACCCTACCCTACCCTACCCTACCCTTGTAAAGTACCCGTGGTTCGCCCATGAGGCCAATGTTGAGAAAAGACACGGACACAAGCTTTCTCGGGATGAGGCGACCCAGATTGGGGTCTGGGAGCCCCTTTTATTGAGATAGGACAAAGGCAGGAGGAGCAATCAGCATGTGATTTAAGACAGCCTGTCAAACTACAATTGCTAATCTACTGCTCAGGGAAGTTCTGTCTATATATGGTCAAATCCTGGGCATCGTTGGGTAAGGCACATCTAGAGTGAACTATCAGGATGTTATGTCTTTTAGGAGTTTGTTTTTTCCTGTGTAGTTCAGCGTGGCTGTGCATGCCCTGTTATGCACTGGGCCATGGGTGACTGCCACACCTACACAAGGAGTTATATGACAACATACCCTACCCTACCCTACTCTACTTTACTCTTTCTTATGTCTCCATAAGGCTGCATGCATCATATGCGATAAGTATTCCTGGTTTTCTGTGATAAATGCTAGAAGAGTTACAGTAATGCAAAACTGAAAGACCTCTGCATTAAGGAAGTCTGCATTCAGAACTCTAAAAACCACAGGATCATAGAGTTGGCAGGATGCATTTATGTAAATCATCCTGCAATCCACTGCTCAGCCAGGAATCCAACTGAAAGAATCCCAGACAATGTGATATATTATAGCTATACTTTAAGTGACCTAAGTCCTTTGATTTTGTGTCATTGATACAATAACACAATGCATATGAATTTTGGCAAATTCTGGGAGACTGTGGAGGACACCAGGGCCTTGTGTGCTATGGTTTACAAGATCATAAGAGCCGAGGTGGCGCAGTGGTTAGGGTGCAGTACTGCAGGCCACTTTAGCTGACTGTTATCTGCAGTTCAGCGATTCTAATCTCACCGGCTCAAGGTTGACTCAGCCTTCCATCCTTTCGAGGTGGGTGAAATGAGAACCCAGACTGTGGGGGCGATATGCTGACTCTATAAACCGCTTAGAGAGGGCTGAAACCCCTATGAAGCGGTATATAAGTCTAACTGCTATTGCCATTGCTATTGCTATCATGAAGAGTCTCCATACATGACCGAGTGGCTGAACAACAAGCAAGCGCCAAAGAATGGAGGCCTTTGAATTCTGCTGCTGGAGAAGACTCCTGCGAGTCCCTTGGACTGCAAGATGATCCGACCAGTAAGTCTTAGAGGAGATCAACCCTGACTGCTCTTTAGAAGGCCAGATCCTGAAGAGGAAACTCAAATGCTTTGGCCACCTAATGAGAAGGAAGGACTCACTGGAGAAGAGCCCTTGTGATCTCTAGGCTGGAATACTGCAATGTGCTCTACATGGGGCTCCCCTTGAAGAGCATCCGGCGACTTCAGCTAGTCCAGAATGCAGCCGCGCGAGTGATAGTGGGCGCACCACGGTTCGCCCACATAACACCGATCCTCCGTGAGCTGCGCTGGCTACCTGTTGATCTCCGGGTGCACTTCAAGGTCCTACTCACCATTCATAAAGCGCTCCATGGTAGTGGATCTGGCTATTTGAGAGACCGCCTTCTGCCAATTACCTCCCTCCGTCCCATCAGATCGCATAGAGTAGGCCTCCTCCGAATTCCATCTGCCAGTCAGTGCTGACTGGCGACTACGCGGAGGAGAGCCTTCTCAGTTGCAGCTCCGACGCTATGGAACAATCTCCCCGTGGAGATCCGCACCCTCACCACCATCCAGGCCTTCCGCACAGCCCTCAAGATCTGGCTATCCCGTCAGGCCTGGGGATAAGACTTGACTCTCGCCCCTCCCGAATGTTGAATGAATGTTGTGTTTTACCGCTAATTATTTTTACTCACATTTTCTTTTTGTGTTTTGTCCTGCACTCCCCTCCCCTATTATTGTAAGCCGCCCTGAGTCCCCTCAGGGAAAAGGGCGGCCTATAAATGTTTAATAAAACTAAAAAAAACTAAAAACCTCATGCTGGGAACGATAGAGGGCAAAAGAAGAAGAAGGGGACGACAGAGAAGGGGGTGGCTGGATGGAGTTACCGAAGCAGTCGGCATGTGCTTAGATGGACTCCAGAGGATGGTAGAGGACAGGAAGGCCTGGAGGAACATTGTCCATGGGCTCGCGATAGGTTGGACACAACTTCATAACTAACAACAAGAAAGAGGCTGTGCTATGTTGCTTGTTGCTCAGCCATTCAGCCATGTCTGACTCTTCATGTTCTTGTGCAGCATAGCACACAAGGTCCTGCTGTCCTCCACAGTCTCCCAGAATTTGTCAAAATTCATGTTCAATATGTTGTGGTGTCAATGACACCAAATCGAAGGACTATGTCGCGTACAGTACAGCTTCAACATATCACATTGCGAAGACGGTGGTAGATGTGCTGCCCTTGCCTGAAATTTTGGCCCTCAACTACAGGGCATTGCATAAAATGCTTCCTTTAATTGTCATACCTGGTGTCTATGGAGATTTCAGTCGTTCCAGGTCATGCTTGTCCCAAATTGTCATAAAAGTATTCTGGTTATTTTATATACTGCATTCTTTTCTTCTTTATTCAAATGTCATAACCATTTTTTATTTATTTTTCACTTCCTTGAACCTATGGGTCAACCATTGAGTGTTGGATCTATGGATGACTAGGCAACAATCGAATTAGTTCTATGTTTCTGGGCTGATATCTCATAGTCATCTGTTGTGGCCCAGCAGGAGCCGCTGGACCTGCCACCAGACCCTGACAGTGAGGGGCCCTATGAGTCAGCTCTGGAGGATGTGGAGGACCCTGGACAGGGTTCTGACTCCGAGCAGGGCACAGAGAGGCTGGTTGGCCACCAGGAGGCACCTGAGCCTTGGACCAGTGGGGAGGGGACAAGGGACAGTGAGCCAGAAGCCAGTAGTGAGTTGTTCCTGGATGCATGCCATCGAAGAGCTAATAGACGTCAGGAACAATTACGCAATTACAGGAGGTAATTGTACTCAGCTGGTGGTCATTAGGCTCCTCTCCAGACTATAAAAAGCTACTTGTGCACACACCCCTCTTTGCAGAAGTCAACGCAGCATTGAATGTCGGAGGACAGTACTGTGAGCTTGGCAGGCTGGATTGCTGCCAAGCCTTATCTGTGTTTATTGCTGCCTGAGTTTCTCTAGAGGTTGTGGGTGCTCCATCACTGGAGGTTTTGAAGAGGACACTGGACAATCATTTGCCTGAAATGGTATACGGTTTCCTGCTGGAGTAAGGAGTTGGACTAGAGGACTTCTAAGGTCCCTTCCAACTCTGTTCTAATTCACGTCAAAAATGGCCTTTAGGCTTGGTCCACATAAGGGTATATTAGGGGACAGCATATTAATGGTATATGAAGGTGCTATTAGCAGGAATGAATGAGCTATAATTTGTGCTGAGCCATTCAATGTCATGCTTATATTAGCTCCCTTTTTTAAAAAAATTCTTTTGAAGGGAAAAAGGTTAGGAGGTGCCACTTAATGCACTTAGATTTCTTATTTCTTAGAAATCCTAAAATGCCATCTTGTACAATGTCTATCTTCTTCCGAAGGCTTGATAAGTGCTTTATTTATAAGAAACCCTTCATTCCACTTTTTACACGATGCTTAAAAATTTATACATGCAGGACTTTCAGAGGCCAAGGAATCTTCTCTGCCCTAAGGAATCCTTTCTTTTTCTAATGAATTAGTCCAGTTTTTCACGGGAGAATCTATCTGAAGTTTTGTTTCAACCCAAACACTGACTACGTAAACTGCTTAGAGGGGGCTATAAAGCATGGTGAAGCGCAGGGGTGGGATCCTGTCAGTTCTAACCTCTTCTATAAAAGAGATTCCACAAATCTATCGTGCTGTTTAGAACCGGATCCAGCTCCCTCCCCCCGACCGTCCACACATCATCAAGATGAAGAGTGAGAGGAGGAATTCTGGGAGTTGAAGTCCACAAGTCTTAAAGCTGTCAAGTTTGAACACCCCTGGGTTTTTTTTTCTAAAGGGTTAGTGGGTGCAAGGGTCTTGTAACTTGACAGCTTTAAGACTTGCACCCTCCAATGCCAGAGTTCCTGAGCCAACATTTTGGTTGCTAAGGAAGAGTGTTGTTAAGTGAGTTTCACCACATTTTACAAGGTGGCCACGCCCACCCAGGACCATGGTGGGCAAGACACTCCCCCCAATCACATGGCTGGCAAGCCACTCCCACAAAGCAGGCCACACCTACAAAAGAGGTTCTAAAATTTCTTGAAGCCCACTACTGGTGAAGCGGACATAAGTCTAAGTGCTATTGTTATTATATAAAGTGATACTCACACTTCACATGGTCTTGATTCTCTCTCTCTGTTAATTCAACCTAGGACTGTGTTGGATTTTTTGGTGACTGCAGTGCACT
This sequence comes from Thamnophis sirtalis, assembly GCF_051295495.1. Lineage (NCBI taxonomy): Eukaryota > Metazoa > Chordata > Lepidosauria > Squamata > Natricidae > Thamnophis > Thamnophis sirtalis. The sequence goes on along the minus strand of NW_028261388.1, from coordinate 7,218,998 downwards.
GCTGGTTCACATTTACCATATTTTTAGAGTAGAAGACGCAATGGAGTATAAGACGCACCAAGGTTTTGAAGAAGCAAATTATAAAAAAAGTTTTTGCACTATGCAGACCTCCCCAAAACAGTCCATTTTTTGCAAAAACAGGCCTGTTTTTTTTGTCAAAAAAGGGGCATAGATAGCCTTTAGGAGGCTTATAGAGCGCTCCTAAGGATGGGGTGGGGGGAATTGAGCAAAAAATGGCCCATTTTTTTGCTCATTTCTGCCCTCCTCAGCCCCCAGGAGCTCTCTGAAAGCCTCCTAAAAGCTATGTACGGCCATTTTGGTGAAGGGGGCAGGGTTTCCAGAGGCAAAAAATGCTGTATTCAGTGTATAAGACTCACCCAGATTTTCAGCCTCTTTTCTGAGGGAAAAAGGTCCGTCTTATACTCCGAAAAATATGGTATGTAGTTGTCCACTAGGACTCCAAAATCTCTCTCACAGTTACTATCAGGACAACTGGAGAATATCAAGAAGATTGTCCTAGGGGATTAGCTGCCAAAACGATATTGGAGATTGATAATGAAAGAGAAACTGCAGAAAAAATGGGTACCTGAGGCCCAGGGAAGAGAGCCAAATTTATAGGTATAGTGCGGAGAGGCAAAATTGGCTAATATACCATCGTTTTGAAGTTTTTATGATCCATTATGGCGAGTGAAAGTGGTCCTGAGTCAGCGGTTTTTCAGTGCCATAAAAGGCACAAGCCATTTAAAAACCCATTAAGAATCTTCATCTTATCTCATTAAGGTAGAGTCGTATCCTGCGTCTTATCATGGCTTTCGGGCTTGATCGCCCCGTGTTTCATTCACGGGCTTGCTGAATTGTTGTGGAAGCAGGAATGCTGATAAATCACAAGGCAATTTCAAGGGTGGGACATTCGAGATAAGGCATGGCTTTAAAAAGACAATTTGTATAATGAAAGGCCGCTGAAGAGCAAGCTTTTTATTTCAGAGGAACTTAAAGGAGGGATGTGCTGACAGTTTGAAAATATTCAGCAAGGAAGCGTGTGCTAATATTTTTTCCCCCTCTAAAAAATTACCTTGTAACTCGGTGTATGGACAGTTTTATTCAAATAGGAAGTGGCAAAGCTTCGATGTGATTCATCGGGTTATAAGATGGACAGGTAGCTGGGAAAGAAATTACCCTGCATGTCAAAAACTCTAAAACATCAAGAATGGGATCCATCAAAAGATCAACCATAGCGTACTTTCGATGGCTGCTTGAAGCATGTGTATGGAAATACTTCAATTGGTTACCGGCTAATTTTATCCCATGAAGATAAAACTTCAGTTCCAGAAGATAAAATGCTAGAAGACCCCTGAAGTTAGAATTCTAGAAGGCCCTGGAAGATAGAATTATAGAAGTCCTTGGAAGATAGCATTCTAGATTACCCTGGAAAGTAGCATTCTAGGTGACCCCGGAAGATAGAATTCTAGAAGACACTGGAAGATAGAATTCTAGAACCTGGAAGATAGAATTCTAGAAGACACTAGAAGATAGCATTCTAGATGATCCTGAAAAAAATAGCACTCTAGATTACCCTGGAAGGTAGAATTCCAGATGACTCTGGAAGATAGCATTCTAGATGACGCTGGAAGATAAAATTCTAGAAGACCCCTGAAGTTAGAACTCTAGAACGGCCTGGAAGATAGAACTCTAGATGAACCTGGAAAATAAAATTCTAGAACTCCTTGGAAGATAGCACTCTAGATGACCCTGGAAGATAGAATTCTAGAAGTCCTTGGAAGATAGAACTCTAGATGAACCTTGAAGATAAAATTCTAGAAGTCCTTGGAAGATAGCACTCTAGATGACCCTGGAAGATAGAATTATAGAAGTCCTTCGAAGATAGCATTCTAGATGACCCTGGAAAGTAGCATTCTAGGTGACCCTGGAAGATAGAATTCTAGATGACCCTGGAAGGTAGAATTCTAGAACCTGGAAGGTAGAATTCTAGAAGACACTAGAAGATAGCATTCTAGATGGTCCTGACAAAAATAGCACTCTAGATGACCCTGGAAGGTAGAATTCCAGATGACTCTGGAAGATAGCATTCTAGATGACGCTGGAAGATAAAATTCTAGAAGACCCCTGAAGTTAGAACTCTAGAACGGCCTGGAAGATAGAACTCTAGATGAACCTTGAAGATAAAATTCTAGAAGTCCTTGGAAGATAGCACTCTAGATGACCCTGGAAGATAGAATTATAGAAGTCCTTCGAAGATAGCATTCTAGATGACCCTGGAAAGTAGCATTCTAGGTGACCCTGGAAGATAGAATTCTAGATGACCCTGGAAGGTAGAATTCTAGAACCTGGAAGGTAGAATTCTAGAAGACCCTCGAAGATAGCATTCTAGATGGTCCTGACAAAAATAGCACTCTAGATGACCCTGGAAGGTAGAATTCCAGATGACTCTGGAAGATAGCATTCTAGATGACACTGGAAGATAACATTCTAGAAGACTCCTGAAGTTAGAATTCTAGAAGGCCCTGGAAGATAGGACTCTAGATGAACCTGGAAAATAAAATTCTAGAAGTCCTTGGAAGATAGCACTCTAGATGACCCTGGAAGATAGAATTCTAGAAGACATTGGAAGACATAATTCTAGATGACCATGGGAGGTAGAATTCTAGATTGCCATGATAGATATATTTCTAGATAACCATGGAAGATAGAATTCTAGAAGACCTTAGGAGAATTCTGGAAGACTCTTGAAGATGGGATCCAAAAGGTTTACTCTAGAAGATAGTATCTAGAATAAATGACTCGTGCACAGCTGCCCTTATGCCTAACTGACAGCATTCTGAAAATCAAACCTACTGTAGGACTGTAACATTCAAGACCGCTATTACAAAACGTCCTGGCTATTTGAATACAACCCATAGCCAGACTTCTTCGTATAGAGAAGAAATGTGTTGTCTGAGAAACAAGAGCTGCTTAAAACTTTCTGGTTATTTTTCTGCAGAGATCTTGCCCGTTGATAATCATTCATTTTCCCTCTGAATGGTAATCCTTACCGCTTGGGCTTTTGTGTGCTTTTGCTGGTAGCATTGTGCATTTAATGATGAGGAGCAGAAGTTCAGCAAGGGGAGACGGTGCTCTTTGCAATGAATGGGGATGTAATTTTCATTATTTGAAAACCGCTGTAAAGCAGGTATGCTTGAATGTGTATAAATCCTTCACAGCTCTGACTCTTACCGAGAATCAAGATCACGTAAAGTGTTAACACCACTTTATAATGCTTTGCTAAGGCCACACTTGGAATCCTGCATTCAGTTTTGGTCACCACAATGTAGAAAAGATGTGGAGACTCTAGAAAGAGTGCAGAGAAGAGCCACAAGGATGATTAAGGGAGCTGGAGACTAAAACATATGAAGAACGGTTGCAGGAACTGGGTATGTCTAGTTTAATAGAAAGAAGGACTAGGGGGAGACATGATAGCAGCCTTCCAATATCTCAGGGGCTGCCACATGCTGGCTGGGGAATTCTGGGAGTTGAAGTTCACAAGTCTTAAAGTTCCCAAGTTTGAAGATCTCTGTAATGCCGTGTTTCCCTGAAAATGTTTTTCATTTCTTTTTGCCATCCAAAAAGGCACCAGGTCTTATTTTCGGAGGAATCTCATCAACAGACTAATCTCACTTGCGGGCGTCACCTCTGGCCTCCTTTTCGCTCTCAGAGGCCTCCCGGGAACTTCTCCCTTCTGTGGCTGGCAATGCTTTCCTGAAGGCCTCTGCAACCACTAACAGAGATCTGGATCAATCCGGAGCGTTGTTATCAACTACAGAGGCCTTCGGGAAAGCCTTGCCGGCCCTGAGGGCTGCAGAAGAAATGAGAAGGTGTCATGGTGTGCAAAGCTTGGCTGCAACTGTCCGAAAGTAAGTAGTAGAGAAGCCCCACACATCCACATCCCCACCCTATCTTAATTTTTACCTGTGCATCCTGGAGTAAGTAAGTAGTAGGGCAGCTCCATACAACCCCATCCCCACCCTACTTTACTTTTTACCTGTGTACCCTGGAGTAAGTAAGTAGTAGGGCAGCTCCACACACCCCCATCCCCACCCTAGTTTACTTTTTACCTGTGCACCCTGGAGTAAGTAAGTAGTAGGGCAGCTCCACACACCCCCATCCCCACCCTAGTTTACTTTTTACCTGTACACCCTGGAGTAAGTAAGTAGTAGGGCAGCTCCATACAACCCCATCCCCACCCTAGTTTACTTTTTACCTGTGCACCCTGGAGTAAGTAAGTAGTAGGGCAGCTCCATACACCCCAATCCCCACCCTATCTTAATGTTTAACCTGTGCACCCTGGAGTAAGTAAGTAGTAGAGCAGATCCACACACAGCCATCTTCACCCTAGTTTACTTTTTACCTCTGCACCCTGGAGTAAGTAAATAGTAGGGCAGCTCCACACCCCCCCATCCCCACCCTAGTTTACTTTTTACCTGTACACCCTGGAGTAAGTAAGTAGTAGGGCAGCTCCATACAACCCCATCCCCACCCTAGTTTACTTTTTACCTGTGCACCCTGGAGTAAGTAAGTAGTAGGGCAGCTCCACACACCCCCATCCCCACCCTAGTTTACTTTTTACCTGTACACCCTGGAGTAAGTAAGTAGTAGGGCAGCTCCATACAACCCCATCCCCACCCTAGTTTACTTTTTTACCTGTGCACCCTGGAGTAAGTAAGTAGTAGGGCAGCTCCATACACCCCAATCCCCACCCTATCTTAATGTTTAACCTCTGCACCCTGGAGTAAGTAAGTAGTAGGGCAGCTCCACACACCCCCATCCCCACCCTAGTTTACTTTTTACCTGTACACCCTGGAGTAAGTAAGTAGTAGGGCAGCTCCATACAACCCCATCCCCACCCTACTTTACTTTTTACCTGTGCACCCTGGAGTAAGTAAGTAGTAGAGCAGCTCCACACACCCCCATCCCCACCCTAGTTTACTTTTTACCTGTACACCCTGGAGTAAGTAAGTAGTAGGGCAGCTCCATACAACCCCATCCCCACCCTAGTTTACTTTTTACCTGTGCACCCTGGAGTAAGTAAGTAGTAGGGCAGCTCCATACACCCCAATCCCCACCCTATCTTAATGTTTAACCTGTGCACCCTGGAGTAAGTAAGTAGTAGAGCAGATCCACACACAGCCATCTTCACCCTAGTTTACTTTTTACCTCTGCACCCTGGAGTAAGTAAGTAGTAGGGCAGCTCCACATACCCCCATCCTCACCCTAGTTTACTGTTTACCTGTGCACTCTGGAGTAAGTAAGTAGTAGGGTAGCTCCATATACCCCCATCCCCACCCTAGCTTAATTTTTACCTGTGTACCCTGGCGTGGGCGGGATCTTAACTAGGGCTTATTTTGTGTGTAGGGCCTATATTGGGCACACATAAAAACGAAGCTAGGATTTACTTTCAGGGTAGGTCGTATTTTCAGGAAAACAGGGTATTTGAGGGGTTGAACAAAGAAGAAGGGGTCAACCTATTCTCCAAACCACCTGAAAGCAGGACAAAAAGCAATGGGTGGAAACTAATCAAGGAGAGAAGCAACTTAGAACTAAAGAGAAATTTCCTGACAGTTAGAACAGTTAATCAGTGGAACGGGCGCTCACTCCATTACGCAGCGCTTGGGATTCAAACCACCAAACTTCTGGCCTTTCTGGTTGACAAGCTCAGTGTCTTAGCCACTGATCCACCGCATCCCATAAGAAATAAGCAAGGGGCTTTTCGTTTTACAACGCAGAAGACGGGATTCCATTGCTGGTAATTATTTCTCCCCTTTCAGGAGTTAATCTTCCTTTAGGAAGTTATATAACCGTCACTTTGGGCTCCCATTTCTTGCCATGAATAATGAAAAGCATCCTGATGATACGGACCTCATTAAGGCCATCTTGTCACTTCTGATTGCTAAATTCCAGGCTGACTTCGGTGTCATAATCTACAGCCAACAGCAGAGTCCGGAGATGCTACTCAGCTCGCCTTCTGCGTCTTGGCGGTTTCTAAATTAGGTTTCATGGATCTCAGCATCTTTATCAGTCCACAGTCAAAATTCATTTTCGCCAAAGATTTGGCCTGTTTAGAGTTTCTTGGGCTTTTGGTGTCCAGTTACGAAGATCCTCCTGGAGAAATCAAGGTCTCCAGATAGGAGGGATCAGGTCCTAGGAATGTCTGTGTTTTTGTCTGGGGTGAAGTTTTTCTGTTATTGAAAATCAAACCACGTTTTTTCCCATAATTACCCCCAATAAACAGTTCCTGATTTTTTTTTATATCTTGTAGTATCAGAGGAACCGGGAAAGTTACTTCTCTGTGGGGTTCTTGGGGTTCTCGGAGCTTGGCGGTTTTCTTGCAGATACGTCATTACCCATCTGGGCAACAGCATCAGAGAAGTTGGTGTGATAATGTTACCCAGTTGGGTAATGTAATTTCTGCAAGCAAACAACTAGGTTTAGAGAGCACCAAAACCTCTCCTCTTTTTCCTTCGCCTTCCCCCACTCCTTCTTTTCCTTCCCACTCATCCTACCCTCTTCTAACACTGATGATGTTCCCTAGTTGGGTCATGAAATGTTTCCAAGAAAGCAACAAGGTTCAGAGAGCATTAAGGACCCCATAGTCATCCTCCTCCTCCTCCTCCTCCTCCTCCTCCTCCTCCTCCTCCTCCTCCTCCTCCTCCTCCTCCAATACTCCCCTCCTCTGTAGCACAGTTGATGTTCCCTAGTTGGGTCATGAAACGTTTGCAGGAAAACAAGAAGATTCAGAGAGCATTAAGGACCCCATAGTCATCTCCCTTTTCCTGCTCCTCCTCCTCCTTTCCTCCTCCTCCTCCTCCTCCTCCTCCTCCTCCTCCTCCTCCTCCTCCTCCTCCTCCTCCTCCTCCTCCTCCTCCTCCTCCTCCAATACTCCAGACACTCCACCCCCTCTGTAACACAGTTGATGTTGCCTAGTTTGGTATTGAAATGTTTCCAAGAAAACCACCAAGCTCACAGAGCACAAAGGACCCCCCAAATTCATCCCTGACTACACATATTCTCTTCTATGGATATCTTTTCCCTGCTTGCCTCTGTCTGTAGCAAGATCTTGAATCCCAAGAAATCAAAACAAGGTTTCTCCCCTTCATAGTTGTTGTGGCCCGCCAATGGAGGTGGCAGCAGATTCGGACAGTGAGGAGGTTGGCGAAGGACATGGACCAGTCCTGGAGTCTGGGGAAGGCTCTGATGAGGGCTCTGTGTCGGAGGCAGAGAAGGGGCCAGAGCCGTATGCCAGTTATCAGCTGCCTTCAGAATCAGACATCAGTGAGGCAGACAAACAGCTGGAGTCTGTTCTCAGAGTGACATGCACAGAGTTGCCAGACGAAGGAAACAACTAAACAACAGGGGTCGACTTGGGAGTAAGGCCACAGGTGGACGATGAATGGCCCCTCCCAGAGGAAATAAAAGAGCGAAAGGGGAGTGGAGTTTGCAGGAGACAATTAGTTCGCTTAATTGGTTCGTGACTCTCCGAGACTCCTTGGCCAAGTTTTGCAGATATCGGCCTGGCAGCTCTCCAAGCCAGATAAGGTCTGTGACTGTAAATCCTCCCTTGAAAGACTTTGCTGGATGTGAATGAGCAGAATTCACAGCAAATTACTAAAAGAGTTTTTTGTCGGGACAAGGAGTTTGCTTCATGTTCTTGGGAAGCCTCGGTCAGAACAATGGTGAACCTACTTACAGGCACTGGTGGTGTGAAAATTTGTTGGAAGACCAAACTTAGCAGACCAGCTGTACGTGTGGGTAGCCCGATGCCTTTTCTTACAGAAGCTCATGTCATGTTCTCCCCAGCAACCTAATTAAAAAAAAAATTTGCTCACAGTTTCAACAAAGCAAAATAGCAGAAGAGGGGAAAAAAAGAACATGACATTTGGAGAACATCTTCCGCCCCAGTGGATACCCTGATTGCAAGTTTGGGAGTTCTTGCTGTGAATGGAATGGAGTTGGTCTGAATCTCTTATTAGTGTAGAGTCGGTTTTTTTATCAACGCTGAGTAGGGGATCCTGTGGGTTTTCTCTAAAAAAAACACCCCAAGATGTTGCTTGATGTTTTCTGTTCTGAACTCTTTAGATATTTATTTAGAACATTTAAACGGCCACCCAACTCACAGTGACTCCAGCCAGCTTACAGAAATAAAGCCTCAAAATATAAAACTCAATAAGTTACCGTATTTTTTGGAGTATAAGACACACCTTTTCCCCTCAAAAAAGAGGCTGAAAATCTGGATGCATCTTATACACTGAATACAGCATTTTTTCCTCCCAAAAAACCTGCCCCCTTCACCAAATGGGGGTCTTTTGGGGTCTTTCAAAAGAGTGTGAAGGTGTGGGGGGGGGAATCTTATTTCTGCAGGGATGATGTTCACTAGATCATCCTCTTTTAACGACCGCATAATTCCTTGCGGGGTGGGAAGGAGGGAAGGCAGGAGAGAAGGAGAGAAGAAAGGAGGGAAGGAAGGAGGGAAGGAAGGAGAGAAGAAAGGAGGGAAGGAAGGAGGGAATGTAGGAGAGAAGGAAGGGGGAAGGAAGGAGGAAAGGAAGGGGGAAAGGAAGGAGAGAAGGAGAAAAGAAAGGAGGGAAGGAAGGAGGGAAGGAGAGAAGGAGGGAAGGGGAAGGAGGGAGGGAAGGAAGGGGAGTAGGAGAGAAGAAACAAGGGAAGAAAAGAGGGAGGGAGGGAAGAAGAAGTAGGACCGTTGTAAGATAAGATGGATCTATGGGATGTTAAAAAAGCAATCTTCAAGTATATTGTTAACAGTAGGGAAAAATTGTTATAAATACATATTATTAATAACAGTTATGAGATCATATAATTGTGAATGTATATATGAAATTGATAAAATAAATTTATATAAACAAAAACAAAAATTCCTTGCGGGGTGGAGTCTGGGCAACTGAATGGAACAAGCAGACTGTTTTAATGGCCGGGTGCCCTTCCTGTCGCTAATGCGGAGTTTTGTTCAGCAGATATATTCTCAGTGTGCCCAGGCAAACAAATATCTGCCTCTACCTAGGATTGAACTCACAGCCTCCTGATTGTGAGGTGGGAGCTCCACCTCTAGGCCACCGCACCACTCCTCTTAGTCTCACTAGATGGACCTCCTTAAAAGAGGGGATCTGTAACATCCCCTTACTCCCCGCTCTGTGGGTTGGGTAAATGTATCTGCAAAAAGGCAGTCCTTCCAATAACCTGACCCCAAGCCATGTAGGGCTTTAAAAGTGACAGCTGGAATCTTGACTGGAACCCAAAAGCAAATCAACAACCCATGAAGATCCTTCAAGAGAAGGAAATGCTTAGCTATTGAACAAACCTTACATTCTCTTCCGACCCAGGCTTCCTTAACAAGCATGAAGCAGAGTCTGGGAAAACCTCTTTTGTTTGCACGACTGTGAATTCCTTTCATTCACAGTCGGCAAGGCCTGGCAAACAGTCTTTCCGAGGAACATTTATCTACACGCACCTTATCTCGTTTGGCGAGCTGCCAGATAACTAGTTTCCAAACGCAGGGCAAGGCAAAACTTGGCACAGAGCCTCTTATTGTCATAAACAGAACTCTCCACTCTTGAAAGGACCGAAGGAACACATTGTTTCCTGCAAAAGCCCCCTCCCCATTCGCTCGTCTTTTGTTTCCTCTGGGAGGGGCCAATCAACTCCAAGGTGTGGCTTTACTCCTAAGACGACCCTGCTTTCTTAGTTGTTCTTATCTTCTGGCAGCTCTGTGCACGCGCACACTGGGAACAGGCTCCAGCTGTTCCTCTGCCTCACTGCTATCTAACTCCCACTCTGCCTCCGAGGCAGAGCCCTTGTCTTAGCTTTCCTCAACCCCAGGACTGGCCCATGTTCCTCCCCAACCTCCGAAGTCGACCCTGCTTCCTTAGTTGTTCTTGTCTTCTGGCAGCTCTGCGCATTCACACACTGGGAACAGGCTCCAGCTGTTCCTCTGCCTCACTGCTGTCTAGCTCCCTCTCTGCCTCCAACGCAGAGCCCTCGTCTGAGCTTTCCTCAGCCCCCAGGACTGGCCCATGTTCCTCCCCAACCTCCTCACTCTCCGACTCTGCTGCCAGCTCTGCTGCCCGCCAGCAGGCCACAACACACTCCCTGAATTATGTTTTGAGGACCATGCTGCCGTCTAGGTGACATTGAACTATGCCTTCCAGCATCCCATCCCATGCCGCTTGCCGGGGCTGCTGGGCATTGTAGTTTGACAGCATCTGAGGGGAGGCATTCATCGTCCCTTTCTAAGTTCTCTGCTTGGCTGTGTTTCAGTATCAAGCATAAGAATTCCACTTTGCATTCATGCTCTCCTTCGGCTGCATCTGCAGTACTACTTAAGAATGCATTTAATTAAGAAATTGCTCTGTGTTTTTATGGATTATGGCCCGCAACACTGAAAACAAACAGACATTTTCCTTCTCTCTCTCTCTTTTTTTTAATGTAGAAATGTATTAAGGAAGTGCTGTGCCCAATAAGCTTGGCAGAGAATGCTTTTAGATTCAGTACATATATTTAGTTGCTGAGTTGTTGATGCTTGTCGTAGATGCCCATGGTTTGGGGTTTTTTTGCCTTCTGCAACTTGAGTATTAGATAATGGGTCTAGCTAAGCTTCTGGTTTAAATTCTCTGGGGAGGTTTAAGCATGATAACAGTCTTCCAATGTCTCAGGGCCTGCCACAAAGAAGAAGGAGCCAAGCTATTCTCCAAAGCCCCTGAAGGCAGGACAAGAAGCAACAAATGGAAACTAATCACGGAGAGAAGCAACTTAGAACTAAGGAGAAATTTCCTAACAATTAGAACAATTAATCAGTGGAAGAATCTGCCTCCAGAAGTTGTGAAAACTGGAAGTTTTTAAGAAGAGATTGGATAATCATTTGTCTGAAATGGTATAGGGTTTCCTGCCTGAACAGTTGGACTAGAAGACCTCTGTTAGGTAAGCTCCCCTTTGGGAGATCGAGTGCGTTCAGAGAAGCGTTGTGAGAGTTGTGTTGGAGAACAGACAAACCAGCATACATAGACACTGCAGTTTAAATAGGCTTTTACTTTCGTGAAAATAGAGGTATCAGAGCCTATCAAACAGTCCAAGTCATACACGGATAAGACAGTCAGTCATCAATGTCTTTCAGTTAAGGGATAATCCAAATAACATAGTCCATAAACATACAAACAGTCCGGTACTCAAAGTTTGCTAGCAGTTGTAAAACTTACAATAGTTCATGGCACTTTCTAACAGCCAGCTTCCAAAACACTCAGATCAGATCAGCCCAGCATCTAACAAACAGAGAGCTAACAGTCATTCTGGCTCCCTCTTATGGTCGATTGAGGAAACGGCAACCAATCACATTTTACAGTATGATTTAAAGAAACAGGTACAACATTGTTACATGATTTATATATTGCCAACCCAACCGTTAGATTATATTCCTAACAACCTCCAAGGTCCCTTACAACTCTGTTATTCTGTTTTCCTTTTCCATCAAACAACTTTGCATTGCACATAGTCCTCGACTTACAACACTTTGTTTAGTGACCATTCGATATTACGACAGCACTGAAAAAAGTGACTTATGACTATTTTTCAGACTTACGGCTGTTGTAGCATCCCTGTAGTCAGATGATCAAAATTCAGATGCTTGGCCACTGACTTATATTTATGACGGTTGCATTGTCCCGGGGTCCATGTGATCCCCTTTTGCGACCATCTGATAAGTGAAGTCAAGGAGGAAACCAGATTCACTTAACAACTATGTTACTAATTGAACAGCTGCAGCAATTCACTTAACAAAGGTGGCAAGAAAAGTCGTAAAATGGGGCAAAATTAGCAAATTTCTCACAACAGCATAAATGTTGAGCTCAATTGTGGTCATAAGTTGAGGACTACTTGTAGATTATTGGCAGAAGATAGATCAATCAGTTTTGGGGTTTAAATTTAAAGGTAAAGTTCCCCCGCATACATGTGCTAGTCGTTCCTGACTCTAGGGGGGCGGTGCTCATCTCTGTTTCAAAGCTGAAGAGCCAGCGCTGTCCAAAGACGTCTCCGTGGTCATGTGGCCGGCATGACTAAATGCTGAAGGCGCACGGAACACTGTTCCCTTCCCACCAAAGGTGGTTCCTATTTTTCTACTTGCATTTTTACATGCTTTCGAACTGCTAGGTTGGCCGGAGCTGGGAAAAGTAACGGGAGCTCACTCCGTTACGTGGTGCTAGGGATTCAAACTACTGACCTTTCTGATTGACAAGCTCAGCATCTTAGCCACTGAGCCACGCATCCCTTCAAGGTTTATGTTTCCACAAAAGATATTTTGGAAGCCAGTCAACAAACCATTAACAACACAATGTGATGTAGCCCAAAATCAGGAGTAACCTAGTGGCAACTTTAAGTTCATTCACCTTAACGTTTCTAACGTTGAGATGTACTGCCGTACATTAACACAATAGTCTTTCTGTGATTCTCAGGAAGAAGGAACCGAGAATGACACAATGAATTGCTTTCCGTAGTTTCTTTATTGTTGTCCGCCCACAGACAGGAATCTTGCCAGGCTAAAGCACACGATGAGCTGTCAGATAATCCTGGGCCTCTTTCTGCATACCAAAGGCTTGAGGCTGATTTGACTTTTTAGCTCCTTGTGAAAGAACGTTTCCTCCTGCAATTCAGTGCCAAATTCCACCCCAACAATACAGGGAAGTGGTTAAGGTGTTGGACTAGGTATGAGAAGACTTATGAAAGGGTTGGTTTCAAAAATTTCAGCAGTTGCTGGATGGGGGTGGCCATGTTGGGCATGGCGTAGTCAGCCTCCTACAACATGTCGGGGTGGGGTGGAGTTATTTTTGCCTTCCCCAGGATCCGGAGGCTTTCCTTGAGCCTCTGGGAGGGTGAAAACCGCCTCCCCCGGGCTCCAGAGGCCAGATATGGGCCCGTTTCCAGCCTTCCAGAACTTCCAGGAGGACCATTTTTACCCCTCCCCGAACCTTCATGTGGGCCCAAATTTAGCTCACATCAGAGGTGGGTTCCTACTGGTTTGGACCAGTTCGACTGAACCGGTAGTAACTTGGCAGCCTGGGTTGCTGGAAGCAGCAGCAACCCAGGCCTGCCACGCCCCTGAACTAGTTCATCGTGTTTTTGCCTTCTGCACATGGGCAGATCAATTTTTGTTGCACTGCGCACATGTGGGGCGCATCGCTGAGCGAACCAGCAGTAGCAGCAGCCAGAACACACCCTTGCCTCACATCCAAAACAGGCTGCATGGAAAGTCCTGGGAAGGGAAGTTAGGTGGGCACGGCCAGCCAGAGGTGGGATTTGGAAGTTCTCCGAACCGGCCGTAACATTAGCTACAGGTTCTCCTGACCCCAGGTGAACCCGTAGCATAAGTCACTAATGTTCAAGCCCGTCTTCACCCATGCAAACTTTCCAGGTGACTTTGAGTTAATCCATCTCTTTCAGCCCTGAAATCCCATTTCTCTTGTGGGATTAATAAGAAGAGAGAACTCCGCGTAAACCAGCTTCTCTTCTTAAAGGAAGCTGGAAAAAAAAATAAACACCAAATAATCACGAATGGTTTTACCCTCCATTAATTCGCCTAAATTCTGGGAAGCTGCCCAGAATTAAGGCAATCGTCTTGAGAGAACGATGGGACTATGTTTTCATCGCTTCTGTATATTCTGGTGTCCCGGGATAAACTTTGATTTTGCTATTGCACGGAAAGGAAGAAACATTTCTCAAGTTTTATTTTTAATCACACATAAAGGTAAAGGTAAAAGTTTCCCCGCATACATGTTCTAGTCGTTCCCAACTCTAGGGGGCAGTGCGCATCTCCATTTCAAAGCCGAAGAGCCAGCGCTGTCCGAAGATGTCTCCATAGGCATGTGGCCGGCATGACTCAATGCCGAAGGCGCACGGAACGTTGTTCCCTTCCCACCAAAGGTGGTCCCTATTTTTCTACTTGCATTTTTTACATGTTTTTGAACTGCTAGGTTGGCAGAAGTTGGGACAAGTAACGGGCGCTCATTCCGTTATGCAGTGCTAGGGATTTGAACTGCTGACCTTCTGATTGACAAGCTCAGCATCTTAGTCACTGAGCCACCACGTCCTAATAATCACACATAGCATCACACAAATTTTTTTGCCTCCTCTCCAATAGCAGTTCCCCACCACCCTAACTATGTATCAGATAATAATCATTTGCAAATTCCAGACTTCGTGATTAACTGCCTACTGGAAATGTGTGTAGCAAAAGGCAGGACACTGCTATCTTTTATCTCATCATATAAAGCTGGTGATTTTATTAAAAATAAATCTGAGCTCAGGTCCACGGATAAGCCAAATCCATTTTTGGGATGTAAGTAACTCAAATAGGGTGACACTATTCATTACTGTTAATAAAAAAAATTACTGTTTTATGTACATGATTGATTGTGTACAGTAGACAATTTAGCAACATATTTGGCCCCATTGTGTATAGGTGTGTAGGGATGGAGAGATGGACGGACAGACAGAGAGATGAGGGATGGATGGATGGGAGGGTGTGTGGGAGGCAGATGGATGGACGGATGGATATAGAGATATAGAAATATAGAGATAGATAAATATAGAGATAGATGGAATGGATGTATGGATATAGAAATAAGAAAGAGAGAGAGAGAGAGAGAAATAAATAGATATAGAGATGGATGGAATGGATGTATGGATGTATGATTATAGAAATAAAGAGAGAGAGATGGATGTAATGGATGGATGGATGGATATAGAGCTGAGGTGGCGCAGTGGTTAAATGCAGCACTGCAGGCTACTTCAGCTGACTGCTAGTTCTGCGGTTCGGCTGTTCAAATCTCACCGGCTCAGGGTTGACTCAGCCTTCCATCCTTCCGAGGTGGGTAAAATGAGGACCCGGATTGTTGTTGGGGGCGATATGCTGACTCTGTAAACCGCTTAGAGAGGGCTGAAAGCCCTATGAAGCGGTATATAAGTCTAACTGCTATTGCTAGAGAGAGAGAGAGAGAGAGAGAGAGAGAGAGAGAAATAAATAGATATAGATGATAGATGGATGGACAGATGGACGGTAGACAGATGAGGGAGAAAGATATACTGTAGATAGATAATTGGATGGATAGACAGAAATACAGATACCAATAAAAGTCAATATTTGTAGCTCCTGGTTGAACTGTGGGGTCCTTGGTGCCCTCTGAGCTTAGTTGTTTTCTTGCAGATATTTGATTATCCAACTGAGTAACATCATCAGTGCTAGAAGGTCTGGGATTGCACTCTGCTTAAATAGAAGTGCCCGGCCCTCTCAGCATTGGTTCTTTGCGGTTCCTTGATTAGGTTGTCTAATAGACCAACTATCAAGCAATAAACAATACCTCAGTCAAGGAACTACTAATGCAGAACAGAGGGGGGGGAAAGTAAAACAACAGTCTAATCAAAGAACCATCAAGAACACTCCATGACAGGGCAAAGCACGGATATAAACAGAGAGCAAACCCCACTCCCTTCTAGCACTGATGAGGTTGCCTAGTTTGGTAATGAAAGGTCTGCAAGAAAACAACCGAGCTCAGAAAGCACCAGGAACCCCAAAGGTAGGTGGACAGGAGTTGGCTACTATGGTTCGCCCGAAACCGTAGCTAATGTTATGGCCGGTTTGGAGAACCTCCAAATCCCACCACTGGCTGGCCCCGCCCACCACTCCCACCCTGCCCCTCCCAGGAGTCTCCATGCGGCTGGTTTTGGATGTAAAGTAAGTGAAGGGCGTGTGCGGAGGCTCGGGGAGGGGGGGAAAACGGGCCTCCCTAAAGTTCCCGGAAGGCCGGAAATGGGCTTGTTTCCATCTCCGGAGTGCCTTCGGAGCCCGGGGGAGGAAGTTTTCGCCCTCCCAGAGGCTCAAGGAAAGCCTCTGGAGCCTGGGGAAGGGGAAAACACCGTCCTCCTCCCCTGGCTGTGGTGCAGGAAGCCAACTAGGCCACGCCCACCATGGCAATAGCAGTAGACTTATATACCGCTTCATAGGCCTTTCAGGCCTCTCTAAGCGGTTTACAGAGAGTCAGCATATTGCCCCCAACAATCTGGGTCCTCATTTTACCCACCTCGGAAGGATGGAAGGCTGAGTCAACCCTGAGCCGGTGAGATTTGAACCGCTGACCTGCTGATCTAGCAGTAGCCTGCAGTGCTGCATTTAACCACTGCGCCACCTTGGCCACACCCACCCAGCAATCGGGCAGAGAACCCGTTTGCCGAAATTTTTGAAGCCCAGCCCTGTAGATGGACATTTATAAGTACTGTATTTAGGAAGACAGACAATAAGATTTTAAAATCCCAAACAAGATAGGTGCATTTTTTTTTTAGCATATACAGTGTGAATGTTGCTTTTCCTTTGCTTGTATCGGAATGAATCCCCTTCTAGTGCTTTGCTTTGCCTGTGGCTTGCTTGTCCATGTAAGGCTTGGACAATTCTCCACTTATAAAAAGATCTAGGATCAGTTCTATTTAGGTGTAGCTGAAAAACGAACCCAGAACCTCAGTTCTTCCTGTTAGGTATAATTACTGACTGTACAGTTATAGAGACTGACTTGATTTTGCATTTAATAACGGCAGCAAGACTGTTGGTGGCGCAATACTGGAAGAAGGAAGATTTGCCTACTATTCAAGAATGGACGTTGAAAGTAACAAACTTAGCAGAGATGGCTAAAATATCAGCATATCTCAAGGACCACTCAAATGAGAGATATAAACTGGAGTGGAGAAGGTGGATTGACTATACTCAAAATAAATACGGGACTAAGAAATTCCAGATAGTTTATGACTGAAGAAACAAGGAATGATATAATCTGTTTAGAGTTAGCCTAGCAAAGAGGAGTTAAAGCTCAAATGGAAGATGATACTAACTTTCTTTAAGTTTATTTTAGAATATCTTTGTTAAAGATTTATACCCTGTGTTGGTTCTGGAAAGTCGGGGGGGGGGAAGTTGGGGGGCGGTGGGGTTCAGGTGTGGAGGGCAGGGGGGGGGAGGTAAACATTTGTAAAAGTTTTTTTTTTCTAAAATTTTCAATGAAAAAAACCGAACCCATAAAAGAACGCTTTTTAAAAAGAAAAGCGGGCGAACTGCCAACCCTCCTTTTCTTGTCCCTTCTAAAAATCTGTGTCAGTCCAAAGTGGATCAGCGATACGGCCATCAAACACATATTCTGTTCATTATAGTCATGTCTTCCCTTCAAATTCTCTTAGACAAGAGGATTTCTCACTTCCTCTCTGACAGGATAAAAGGCCTGGGTTGGGAGCTGGATCTACAAATTAATTTGCAGATAGAACTGTTGGCACTTTAGAAATCTACGCTGGCATACTACAAGGCAAATCACTTTGAGAGATTGAGGTTTCCACAGGATAGGAGTGTAGGAGGAGAGGGATTGGGCATGGTTTTATTTTAAGGGAGAATTTGGACTTCTAGACAATGATGAAGTGGGCAATACAATATAGGAGATAATAGATGGAATTAAGAGAAAACCACAATAAAACAACCGTAATATGGAGCCCATAGAATTGCAATGGGATAGATGATGTAATTCGAATATCTAAGGAAGCTAACCATCTAACTGCTTCTGATGTGTCTGATGTGAGATCATCCCAGTTGCTGATTGGTCTGACAATGGCCAGAGGAGCTGGCAGCAGATTCGGACAGTGAGGAGGTTGGGGCGGGGGGGGGGAAACATGGGCCAGTCTTGGAGTTTGGGGAAGGCTCTGATGAGGGCTCTGTGTCAGAGGCAGAGAGGGGGCCGGAACCATATGCCAGTTATCAGCTGCCTTCAGAGTCAGACATCAGTGAGGCAGATGAACAGCTGGAGCCTCTTCCCAGTGCACGCATGCACAGAGTTGCCAGACGAAGGAAACAACTAAACAACAGGGGTTGACTTGGGAGTAAGGCCACAGGTGGACGGTGAATGGCCCCTCCCAGAGGAAATAAAAGAGGAGCGAAAGGGGAATGGAGTTTGCAGGAGACAATTAGTTCACTTAATTGGTTCATGACTCTCGGAGACTCCTTGCCAAGTTTTCCAGATATTGGCCTGGCAGCTGTCCAAGCCAGAGAAGGTCTGTGACTGTAAATCCTCCCTGGAAAGACTTTGCTGGATGTGAATGAGTAGAATTCACAGCAAATTAATAAAAGGGTTTTTTGTCGGGACAAAGAGTTTGCTTCATGCTCTTGGGAAGTCTCGGTCAGAACACCAGTCCCCTAATCATATTGGTTGCTCTTCTCTGCACTCGTCCGAGAGTCTCCACATCTTTTTTTTTTTTTACATCATGGTGACATCTCTTAAAAGTCCACACATCTTAAAATCACCAAGGTTGAGAAATATTATAATAGACAATTAAAATTCTCTCTGGCTTTGCTCCAGATAAAATTTAAGTCAGGCCTAAATGAAAAAAATATATATTGATATCTTAGGTGGCCCTATCCTCAATTGCTCCTTTTTCTTTTTGTCAAAGAAGATTGGTTTGCAGTTCTTGCTGCTACAGTTACGGAAGAGGCAATTAAGTCTTTAGCCATTAAGGATGAGATTTAATTCCAACGGAGCACCTTTCGCTTTGTCACATTTTAGAAATTAAATATTTAGTTGTGTATTAAATTAGACATGCCGTTCCATAATTGGGGGAAGAGGCTGTTTGGTGTTGTTGTTTTTTCCTGCTGCATGAATGTTTTACAAGCCTCTGCTTCACTTCTGGTGAATTAATAATGAAGATTTTGGACTCGTGACTGATTATTTAGTTGAAGGGGAAAAAAATTAATTTAGAGGGACCCAGTCAAGATGCCGGGAGGGGGCGATTTCAATTTGTTGTGGACAAGGAGGCGGCCACTTATCAATTAATTGGAACGGGGGCGGATAAATTAAGAACGGAAGCAATTTTGTCTACATCTTGAGGCTGCCTGTCATATTCATATTTGCAATAATGGGGGCCTCCTTTTCTCCCACCTGCAATTTTGCTATCCTACCCTGGGCCCAAAGTTGCTATAATGTAGACCGTGTTCACTAGGAAGCCTAATACGTATCTTCAGGGCAAGTTCTGCTTATCAACTCTGGTTGATAAGCAGAACTCTTCAGGGTCTAAGTAGAATACATCATCAAGAATACTGATAATGATAATGATGATGAACAAATTAACAGAAGAGGAAGGTACTTTGTAGGTCATCTAGTCCAACCCGCGCCCAAACAGGAGACCCTGCACCATTTCTGACAGATGGCTGTCCGATCTCCTCCTCCTTCTCTTCTCCTCCTCCTCCTTCGTTTCCTTCTGCTCTCCTCCCACTCCTCCCTTCCTCCTCCTCTTCTTCTTCTCCTTCTTCTCCCCCTCCTCTCCACCCTCCTCCCCCTCCTCTTATTCTCCTCCTTCTCCTCCCCTCCCCCTCCTCTCCTCCTTCTCCTCTTCTCCTCCTTCTCCTCCCCTCCTCTTCCTCCTCTCCTCCTCCTCTTCTTCTTTTTCTCCTCCCTCCCCCTCCTCCCCTTCCCCTCCTATCTCCTTTCTCCTCCTCCTCTTCTTCTCCTACTTTTCCTCCCCGCCCCTCCCTGCCCCTCCTCCTCTTCCTCTTCTTCTTCTTCTTCTTCATACTTTATGGAAAATAGCAATAGCAGTTAGACTTATATACCGCTTCATAAGGCTTTCTCACTAAGATATTGATCTGGCTTCTCAACTGTCATTTCTCTCGTCAAGTGCGTCTTACATCAAAAGTGATCTAACATCTAGTGCACTTTTTTTGCAAGTGTATTTCAGATCCAGAGTTTGAAGCAAAGAAGAGACACTAGTTTTAAGTATTGTATAAATAGATATTCCATGCTGTCAAAGCTATGCTTTTCCCAGTAGGAATGTAGGACTGTGTGAGTTGGACCATAAGGAAAGCTGAGCGCTGAAGAATGGATGCTTTCAAACTGTGTGTGTATTTCAGTGGTGGGTTTCAAAAATTGTTCGAACCTACTCTGTGGGTGTGGCTTCCTTTGTGGGAGTGGCTTGCTGCCCATGTGACTGGGTGGGAGTATCTTGCCACCCATGTGACCAGATATGAAGATGCCAACGACACTTGTCAGAACCACCTTAAATTACCTCACACACAGCACTGGCATGCATAAGAATATGATGTCAACTTGTTTTTTAAAAGGCATCTTTGGTTTGCGTTAAAACAACTTCAACATACGCAATGTTCTGATTGCACCACAAACGCAGGAGTCATCCTTACCTTTCACAGAGGCACTGAGTTTTATAAATATGAGCATGATAGTGTAGAATAATCCTATCCAAGGACCAGTGGTGGGTTTCAAAAAAATTTGGAGCCTCTTCTGTAGGTGTGGCCTGCTTTCCGGGTCCACTGGTGGAACCTCTTCTAACCGGTTCGGTAGATTTGACGAACCGGTTCTACCGAATAGGTGCGAACTGGTAGGAACCCACCTCTGGTGTATTTATATATAGGTTTATATCATGGGTGAAATCGAGCAGGTTCTGACAGGTTCTGGAGAACTGGTAGCAGAAATTTTGAATAGTTCAGGGAACTGGTAGTGGAAATTTTAAGTAGTTAATCAGGAAATGCCACCTCTGGCTGGCCCCAGAGTTTATGTTTATTTTATTTTATTTAATTTAGTGGGGTGGGAATGGAGATTTTGCAGTATCCTTCCCCTACCATGCCCACCAAGCCACGCCCACCAAGCCACACCATGCCCATCAAGCCACACCACTAGAATCGGTAGTAAAAAAAAATTGAATTTCACTACTGGTTTTTATATAGTTTAATACATGTATGTGGTGTTGGCTGAATGCATTTTTTTTAGCCCTCTGCTAGGATTTAACAAGCCTCTTTTTGGATAATGTAATAGAAGCCTACATAAAAATTGGCAAGATGTTAATAATTCATATAAAAATAATTACATTGGAGTTTTCTTATTAAAAGGGATATTTCCCCCTCAGAAGACACGGCTTTATAAGCACACTAATTATCTTGCTTAATGAAAGCAATATGTAAAAAGCAGCTGCGCAAATTCACCTGTTCCTAATCATCGCTGAATGTTGCCTATTTACCTACCTGTACTGCAGATTAAGACAATGGAGTTTTCGGTTCCAATAATGTGCCAGTTAAGTCCTTCCAAAGCCATTTCCTTTATCTCACGCAGCGTATTCAGCTCTTGGGCATCAAGCAGCCACGTTATTTGCATGCGTCCCTGCCCTTAAGAACCGAAGATGGGTGGAAAAATGCCCCCTGTTTTAAAATGGCAGAAATAATCGCATGAAAAGTTAATGATATCAATTAAAATAATACTATATCAGCAGACAGAACAAGAGGCTACTTCAAACTTATAATTGCAAATGCAACAGTTAAGAGTTAGATGTTGTCAGCATGAACGATTAGGACAATCAGAGCCAATGTGAAGTAGAGGTTAAAAGGGCTGGATTACGAATAGCGAGATCTGCGCTCACGATCATCTTCGGCCAAATAATTTTCACGGGTGACTTTGGAGAAATCAGACTCAGCTATTCCCAAGTTCACAAAGTTGGTCTTGTTAAGCCTAAAATTAAGGCAGCCTTCCCTGCAAGCCACCTCCAGTTCCTGGAGAAGTAATAAATAATGACACGCCCTTCCCATAAGTCCATGATGGAAAACCTATGGCAGGGGTGCCAGGTGGCACGCGGAGCCCTCTTTGTGGGTACACACACCCTCGCCAGCTTCTCTTCACAGGTGCCGGAGCACTAGAAAATGGCCTGAAAACGGCTCAAAAAACAGGTCATTTTCTGGCTGTTTTCCAGGCCGTTTTGGGGCCATTTTCAGGGTGTTTTCAGGTTGTTTTCAGGTGGTTTTCAAGCTGTTTTCAGGTTGTTTTGAGGCTGCTTTCAGGTTGTTTTCAGGCCATTTTCAGGTGGTTTTCAGGCCGTTTTCAGATTCTTTTTAGGTGGTTTTCAGGTTTTTTTCAGGTTGTTTTCAGGTTGTTTTCAGGCTGTTTTCAGGTTGTTTTCAGGTGGGTTTCAGGTTTTTTTCAGGCTGTTTTCAGGTTGTTTTCAGGCCGTTTTCAGGTGGTTTTCAGGCCGTTTTCAGATTCTTTTTAGGTGGTTTTCAGGTTTTTTTCAGGTTGTTTTCAGGGTGTTTTCAGGGTGTTTTCAGGTGGGTTTCAGGTTTTTTTCAGGCTGTTTTCAGGTTGTTTTCAGGTGGTTTTCAGGCTGTTTTCAGGCTGTTTTCAGGTTGTTTTCAGGTTGTTTTCAGGCTGTTTTCAGGTTGTTTTCAGGCCATTTTCAGGCTGTTTTCAGGTTGTTTTCAGGCTGTTTTCAGGTTGTTTTCAAGCCATTTTCAGGCTGTTTTCAGGTTGTTTTGAGGCTGTTTTCAGGTGGTTTTCAGATGGGTTTCAGGTTTTTTTCAGGCCGTTTTCAGGTGGTTTTCAGGTGGTTTTCAGGCTGTTTTCAGGTTGTTTTCAGGTTGTTTTCAGGCTGTTTTCAGGTTGTTTTCAGGCCGTTTTCAGGTTGTTTTCAGGCTGTTTTCAGGTTGTTTTCAGGTTGTTTTCGCCTCCCCAAAAGCCTAAAACAGCCCCCAAAATGCCCAAAAAACAGGCTACACTGGCCGGCTGGTCTTTGGGTTCCTGGCGCGTGCACGTACACACATGCATATACATTCCGGTTTGGACACTCAGTGCCAAAAAGGTTCGCCGTCAGCGCCATAAGTAATTGTACTTTACATGGTGCAGCCCTTGAAGAGTATTCTTTCTATGATTAGTTTAGAAGGCAGCAGCATTGTTTGAAGGGAGATTATTCCTAAAGGAATTCAGGCAAGCTTCAAGCCAAAGATGTTTTTTCAGGAGGCAACTGGACTTTCTTGTTTTTTTTTTCTTTGAAGATGTTTCACTTCTCATCCAAGAAGCTTCTTCAGCTCTGACAGGATAGTGGGGAATGGAAGGATTTATATTCCTTGCAGACAGCTGGTCATTTGCATCCTTTTAGAGGGTCATGGAAGCACTTGGAGGTTTATCTGTGTCAGTGGTGGGATTCAGCCGGTTCGCACCACTTCGGGAGAACTGGTTGTTAACTTTCTGAGCAGTTTGGTGAACTGGTTGTTGAAGAAATCATTAGGGTAGAGCAGGGACGTGCAGTCACTAGAGGCAAGGGAGGCGGAGCCTCCCCAGTCTCCTGAGAAAAAGGAAAGAGTTTTAAATATATTTTTTAATGAATTAAAGCCAGGATAGTTGCTACCAGATTTCAAGTCACAGTGGCTTGGTGTCTGCTCTCAGTGTTAACTAGGAGGAGGCCAGAGAACTCGGGGCCTCTTTTGCTTAAGGAATTTTTCGCCTTTTAAAAGTTAAGGCGGAGTTAAAAAGCAAAAGATTTAATATGCAATAGAGGCACTGATTCTCCTGCCTCCTGATCTGGGAGCAGCGAATCATGTCTTGCACTTGAGCGACTGCGCAAGTGCAAGGGTGATTCTGGAGAGGTTTTTCTTTGACCACTAGCCGCCATTTCTTCAGCAGCCAACCCAGCGCCGAGCGGGGAGGACAACGAGGAGGAGGAGGAGAAGAGCGGTGAGCCCTTGTCGGGTGGGGGTGGGTGGCTGGCTGGCTGGGAGAAGAGCGGTGAATCCCTCCCCAGTCAGCCAGCCACCCACCCCCACCCGACCTGCTCCCTGCCTGGCCGGCCAGCTGGCACAAAGACAAACCGCTCTTCTCCTCCCAGCCAGCCAGCCACCCGACCTGCTCACAAGAATGTCAGTGGGGACGGAGGAGGCGGGGGGCGAGGCGGCAGAGCGCGGCAGCGGCGAGAAGCAACGTCCCCACCGCTGTCTCGCCTGTCGGACACAGCGGCGGGGACGTTGCTTCTCGCCACTGCCGCGCTCTGCCGCCTCGCCCCCCGCCTCCTCCGTCCCCACTGACATTCTTGTGAGCAGGTCGGGTGGCTGGCTGGCTAGGAGGAGAAGAGCGGTTTGTCTTTGTGCCGGCTGGCCGGCCAGACAGGGAGCAGGTCGGGTGGGGGTGGGTGGCTGGCTGGCTGGGGAGGGACTCACCGCTCTTGCCTCACCAATGGTATCCTTCACCGCACGTCACTGGGGTAGAGAACCGGTTGTTAAATTATTTGAATCCCACCACTGATCTGTGCCCTCAAGGTCACCAGAGTAGTACTCCTGGTTCCTGTAGTCTGCAGTTTTTATCTCTGGAAATCCATTCCTACTCCCACGCCATTCCAAGGGTGATCGTCCCAAATTGCATAGCTAAACGTATGTAACGATTCTCAGTCATCCAGGTCATGGTTGTCCCAAAGGTGCTTTTTCCAGAGGCAACTGGACTTTCTTGTTATCTGGTCATCTTCGACTTACGACCACAATGAACCCCAAAATTTCTTTTGTCGAGTGAGACATTTGCAAAAGTGAGCTTTGATCCATTTTACGACCTTTCTTGCCAAGTTGTTATGTGAATCTCTGCAGTGGATTAAGTTAACAAACCTGTTGTTAAATCAATCTGGCTTCCCCGTTGACTTTGAGTTAGAACTCTCTTTAATGCAGAGGTGGGTTCCAACTGGTTTGGCCCGGTTCGGCTGAATCGGTGGTGGTTTGGCAGACTGGGTCGCTGGAACCTCCAAACTGGTTCTCCTACAGGGCCGCCATCTTGATTTTTGATTCCGCACATGCGCAGAACAATTACGCAAATGTAATTTTTTAATGTTTTGCGCCTGTGCAGACCTATTTTTGTGCAAATGTGCATGTGCGCGCATGGGAAGCAAGCATGCACGCACAAAATCTTTGCGTGCATCAAACAGGCAGAAAGGCCAGGAGCAACCCACCCACCCTGCTTTAATGGCCTTCATCCCATTACTTCTTCTTCTATTGTCAGGTGATTGGAGAATTCAGTGATAACGTCCTTTTTTATCTCTATTTTCTTTCTTTTCTTGTAAGCTGTCCAAAATCACATCCTTCGAACTGAATTGTTCTAGAAATGCAATCAATCAAGAAACGATTATGGGCGGTTAATTTCTGATGGGACAATTAACTACCCAGAGTCACTGTGGGGAGGTCAGCCGCACATAAATTTAATAAATTACCGGTATTGTTATTAAGTATGATCAATCAATCAGCCTTCTGAGAAGATGGGGAAAAGGTGGCTGAACTAATATCAGTTATGTAAGATTATGCATCAATGTATGATTTGCATAAAACATCAATTATGCACTTATGCAAATTGCATATATTTGATATTCATGGCATGCACTACATCAATTGCATGGCCTCCTTGAACTCCAAAGTAATATTATTTCCATTGCAGTGAAAATCCACTAGACACGTCTGGGAAACAGGTTTTATTGTACTCTGAAGGAATTGCCCTGCAATCACCTACTTTCTTTCAGTAACTATGAAAACATCGATCTATAGCCGTGATGGCAAACCTATGGCACGCATGCCACAGGTGACACACAGAGCCCGCTATAGATAGATAGAAGATAGAGAGAGAGAGAGATAGAGAGATAGATGATAGATAGATAGATAGATAGATAGAGAGAGAGAGAGAGAGAGAGAGAGAGAGAGAGAGATAGATAGATAGATAGATAGATAGATAGATAGATAGATAGATGATAGATAGATAGAAAGAAGATAGATGGATAGATGATAGACAGATAGATAGAAGAGATAGATAGATAGATAGATAGATAGATAGATAGATAGATAGATAGATAGATAGATAGATACATAGATACATAGATACATAGATACATAGATACATAGATACATAGATAGAAGATGGATTGATAGATGGATAGATGGATAGATAGAGATAGATAGATGGATAGACAGATAGACAGATAGACAGATAGATAGATAAATAGATACATAGATACATAGATACATAGATACATAGATACATAGATACATAGATGGATGGATAGATGGATAGATGGATAGATGGATAGATGGATAGATGGATAGATGGATAGATGGATAGATAGAAAGAGAGATAGATAGATAGATAGATAGATAGATAGATAGATAGATAGATAGATTGATAGATGATAGATAGATAGATATAAGATAGATGGATAGATGGATAGATAGATAGATACATAGATACATAGATAGATACATAGATACATAGAAGATGGATTGATGGATGGATGGATGGATGGATGGATGGATAGATAGATAGATAGATAGATAGATAGATAGATAGATAGATAGATAGAAGATAGAAGATAGATGATAGATAGAAGATAGAGATAGATAGATAGATAGATAGATAGATAGATAGATAGATAGATAGATAGATAGATAGATAGATATAGATAGAAGATGGATGGATGGATAGATTGATAGATGGATAGATGGATGGATAGATGGGTAGATAGATAGAGATGAGAGATAGAGATAGATAGATAGAAAGATAGATAGACAGAAGATGGATAGATGGATAGATAGAAAGAGATAGAGAGATAGATAGATAGATAGATAGATAGATAGATAGATAGATAGATGATAGATAGATAGATAGATAGATAGATAGATAGGCAGAAGATAGATAGAAAGATAGATAGATAGAAGTTGTCTGTCTGTCTGTCTGTCTGTCTGTCTGTCTGTCTGTCTATCTATCTATCTATCTATCTATCTATCTATCTATCTATCTATCTATCTATCTATCTATCAACATGTGAGAATCACATGTGCTGTCAATTTTCCCAGCCGGCTTCCTTACTGACTAGGTTTAATTTCTTTTTCTAATAGCTTCAGCAATAGATTAATATATCACTTTTCAGTGTTTTAAAACCGCACTCTAAGCCTTTTAAAAACCCACTCTAAGTTTTAAAACCTCACTCTAAGTTTACAGAGTCAACCTCTTGCCCCCAACAATCTGGGCCCTCATTTTACCCACTTTGGAAGGACAGAAGGCTGAGTCAGCCTTGAGCCGGTCAGGATGCAACTGCTAGCAGTCGGCAGAGTCAGCCTGCAATACTGCATTTAACCATTGGGCCACCATGGCTCCTTAGGTTGACAGGTTCATTCCAGTAGTAATTTTCTCCATTAAAGCCAAACGTATCTACAAGAGATCTATGATTGCATCAATTGAGCCACTGTACATCCATTTAAAAAAACCAAAACATTTGCATTTGATCTTTAAATGATTAAAATAATAGTCTGTCTAATGAGCATCATTAAATAGTTTGTGTTTTTAAATACCGCGTTTCATAATGAGATTTGTTTTTGCTGAACTTCTACATTTCAAATTGCTGTGGTTGAGCCTGTAGTGCTATTATATTTTTAAGTTGTATTTTAGGCAGCTTTTAATTCTCTTGCGAGTCATCTTGAATATTACTTACAAGTGGAAGAAAGTCTCAGCACATACAGCGCTCATCGTCACCAATCTTGATGAACAGTAAAAAGGTGACTTGCAGTAATTTCTCATTTTAACTTTGTTAAATAAATCCAACCAATAAATGCAATGTAGTCCAAGAAAAATAAACCTCCAATACCAAACACGCAGAGACCAGAATGAAACAAAACGTCACTTCCTTCCAAAGCAGGAGGGTATGCTGAAATTTTGCCAAAATAACAAAGCCTAGATTTTTCATTGCAACGTTACCTTGTATTTCTATGACAGGGGTCAGCAATCCACGGCTCTGGAGCCGCATGTGGCTCTGGAGCCGCATATGGCTCTTTCATCCCTCTGCTGCGGCTCCCTATTGCTCAAAACACGGGTCACGACCACCCATGTGCAAAACCCACCGGCACGCAATTTGTTGAGCTTTTCGACCCCCGGTAGGCCAACCATGGATAAATCCAAGAAAAGAAAAGATTCAGAAGATAAAAACAGAATGTTTAATTCAACTACATGTGCTGGTTTTGTGGCCGCTCAGGAAATAGTCAGGCACAGGAAGGGTTTTGTGGCACCCGGTGTTTTCTGTGGGAAACAGGTTCAAAGGGCTCTGTGAGTGTTTAAGGTTGCCGACCTCTGGTCTATGGGGTTCACCGACAAAAGGGTGACCAACAAAAGCGCGCCCGACTAAACTGCGGTGACAAAACCGCGAGTTTTAAACCGCTCCAACGAATGAGCACTGAATCGCGCCGACAACAGCGCGCCGACAACAGCGCGCTGTAAACCTAACCCTAAACCTAACGCTAACCCTAACTCTAACCCTAACCCTAAATATAACGCTACCCTAACCCTAAACGTAACGCTAACCCTAAACCTATCTCTAACCTTAACCCTAACCCTAACCCTAAACCTAACCCTAACCCTAAACCTAAACCTAACCCTTACCTTAACTTAAATCGCCCATCTGTCGACGGGCTGTTGTCGGCGCGTTGATGACGTCGCGGTTATAGCGACGTGGTTTTGTCGGCGCGCTTTTGTCATGCGTGCTTTTGTCGGGTCACCGGTCTATGGATATTCTAAGTCATTGTGCCAAAGACTTTTTCCCAATATATTTTTTATTATTTTTACATTTAAAACAATGCAGTACCGCGAAGTCGAAGTGACCATACATTCACATTATATACAGCTAGTCTCAACCATTGACAATTAGCCTACTTAGTACATTGTCTATCCTTCTGTCCAATCACAATATATACATTCTGTTCCAGTCTTGTCACCTTGTCTTATACCAGTCATAAAATCTGTTCCAGACTTCAAAATATTCTGATTATTTTTAAGTTCAAGAGTGACCCTATCTGCTTCCGCACAGGCCAACACTTTTCTGATTATGTCTAGCTCTGATGGTGTATTTTCTTTTTTCCAGTATTGTGCATAAGTTATGCACGCCGCAGTTAGTACATGTATAATTAAATAAAGTGCATCTTTCTTAAACCCCTCCGGTATTATACCTAGGAGAAAAAATTTCCGGTTTAAACAAGATTTGGTCTCCCACCATTTGTTCTAACGATGATAGAATCATTTTCCAATATTTTTTTGCCTCATTGCACACCCACCACATATGATGAAAAGTGCCTGGTGCTTTTTTTTACACTTCCAGCAATTTGGGGCCAGATTTTTAAACATTTTAGAGAGCCGTGCTGGGGGGAGATGCCATCTGTAGAACATCTTATAAAGATTTTCTTTATATGCCGTAGCCATTGTTAATTTCTGATTAAGTATCCAAAGTTTTTCCCACTTAGCCAATTCCACATTGTAACCGAAATTTTTCGCCCAGGCGACCATGGTTTCTTTAACATGTTCCTCCTCTAGCTTGTATTCCAACAAAAATCTATACAACATTTTGATCAGCCTGTTTTCTGTCTGTATCAAAATTTTATCTAATGTCATGTAATCTTTGTGCCAAAGATCCTTTTTGAAGAGGCAACTGGATCTCCCTTGTTTTTCCTTGAAGACCTTTCGCTTCTCATCTAAGAAGCTTCTTCAGTTCTGAGTGAATGATGGAGAAGGGAAGGATTGATATTCCGGTTCCACCACAAATCCGCGAAGCCCTTATCCGCGGAGACATGAGCGTGAAGACTAATTCGCGCCGTTCTAAGCGCTAAAGAAAAACGCGACCCTACCGCGATGACATAATCGCGGAGGGCAAATCCGCGCATTCCCAAGCACTCAATACCCTAAACCTAACCCTAAACCTAACCCTAAACCTAACCCTAAACCTAACCCTAAACCTAACCCTAACCCTAACCCTAAACCTAACCCTAAACCTAACCCTAAACCTAACCCTAAACCTAACCCTAAACCTAACCCTAACCCTAAACCTAACCCTACCCCAAACCCTAAACCTAAACCTAAACCTAACCCTAAACCTAACCTAACCCTAACCCTAAACCTAACCCTAAAACAAACCCTAAACCTAATCCTAACCCTTACCTTAATTGAAATCGGCTTTCTGCTGCGGCGCCGTTTTAAAGCGCCCTTCTGTTGCCGCGCTGTTGTTGTGGTGGTGATGATGCGCGGTGATGACGTCGTGGATTTAGCGCCGCGATTTTATCACCGCGATTTTGACGAGCGCGGTTTTGTCATGCCACGGATATTCCTTGCAGTCATCTGGTCATTACTACTCCCTCTGAGAGTAGTCATTGAAGCCACTTGGAAGTTTATTTGTACCCTCGGGATCACCTGAGTATTGCAAGTGGGTGTGGAGAGTTCTTGGAATTGCTGAAAGAATTGCTGTGTTGTAAACCCTGAGGAGCGAGATAAATCTCCAAGCGGCCTCAGGGGCTCTCAGAAAGAGGGCTAACAACCAGATAACTGCAAGGAATATAAATCCTTCTATCCTCGACCGTTCAGTCAGAACTGAAAAAGCTTCTCGGATAAGAAGTAAAAAGTCTTCAAGGAAAAACAGAGTCCAGTTTCCTTTTGAAAAAAAAACACCTTGTTATATGCAGGGGTGGGATTCAGCCGGTTTGGATCGGTTCGCCAAACCAGTAGTTGGAAGGACTGGCTGGCCCCACCTACCCCGCCCTTCCCAGGAGTCTCATGTGGCCCGTTCATCATGCCAGGTAAGTGCAGGGCCCGTGTGGGGGCTCTGGGAGGGTGAAAAATGGGTCTCCCAGAAGTTCCGGAAGTCCAGAAACGGGCCTGTTTCTGGCCTTCCGAGAGCCTCTGGAGTCCGGGGAAGGACGTTTTCACCCACCCGGAGGTTCAAGGAAACTCTCCGGAGCCTGGAGAGGGCGAAAAATGGATCTCCCAGAAGTTTTGGAAGTCTGGAAACGGGCCTGTTTCTGGCCTCCGGAGAGCCTCCGAAGTCTGGAGAAGAATGTTTTCACCTACCCGGAGGCTCAAGGAAAGTCTCCGGAGCCTGGAGAGGGCGAAAAATGGATCTTCCAGAAGTTTCGGAAGTCCGGAAACGGGCCTGTTTCTGGCCTCCGGAGAGAGTCTGGAGTCTGGGGAAGGACGTTTTCACCCACCTGGAGGCTCAAGGAAAGTCTCTGGAGCCTGGAGAGGGCGAAAAATGGATCTCCCAGAAATTCTGGAAGTCCGGAACTGGCCTCCGGAGGCTGTTTTCACCCTCCCAGGGGCTCGTGGGAAGCCTCTGGAGCCTGGGGAGGGCAAACCCTCCGTCCCCGGGATGCATGAGGTTGAGTAGGCCACGCCTCCCATACCCACGCCCACCCAGCAAGCGGGCAGAGAACCGGTTGCTAAAATTTTTCAACCCCACCCCTGCTTGTATCTTTTTTTCCTCACCATCTGAGATTCTCAATGCTTCCAAGTCAAGTTTCCAAGTTGTCACCTTTCGTTTATTTCTCTTTGCAACATTTATAGTTTATGCGATTCCATTAGGCTGAAATCCAGTTTTGGCTACTTCTGGACCCTTTGGACTGAGAGCTGGAGTTTGCCAAATGTTTAAAGGTGGAAAAACAAACACCCAAATCGTTTGGGGCCTGTAAATCAAAGCAGATATTCAAACGCTGGCATCCCCCACAACAGCGTCTCTCGGAATTCATAAAGGGGAATCTTGTTTGCTCCATTACTCTAAAACCACATTTGACTGATCAGAGTTAATTAGAACGATTACAGCTTTCAAATTTGAAGGTCTTTTTTAAAAAAAGGCATTCTTTGGGGACTATTGTTTGTAATGATGATCGTTTTAAAGGCGGAGGGGGGGAACGTTATATTAATACAATTAAAGAAGTTTGGTTTTCTTCAGCGGGAATGAAATAACCTTTGAAATTTAGTTACTGGTTGGTGGCTTGTTTGCCTGGTGGATAGGGACCCTTCCTTCCTTCCGACTTTCCTCCCTCCCGACTTTCTTTCCTCCCTTCTTCCCTCGCTCCTTTCCTCCCTCCCTCCCACCTTTTGTTCCCCCTCCTTTCTTCCCTCCCTCCTTTCTTTCTTCCCTCCCTCCTTCGTTATCTTCTTTCTTCCCCCTTCCCTCCTTTCCTCCCTCCCTCCTTCCTCTCTCCCTCAATATTTTCCTTTCTTCCTCCCTCCTTCTTCCCTCCTTTCCTCCCTCAGTCTTTTCCTCCCTCCTTCCCTCCTTCCCTTCTTCCTTCCTCTCTCCCGCCTATCCTTTCTTCCCCTCCCTCCTTTCCTCCTTTCCCCCCCTGGCTTCTTCCCTCCCTCTCATTCCTTCCTTCCTCCATTCCTCCATTCATCCTTTCCTCCTTTCCACCCTCCCTTCCTTTCCCCATCCCTCCCTCAAGCCTTTCCTTCCTTCCTCCCTCCTTTCTTTCCTCCCTTTCTCCCTCCCTCCTTTCCCTCCTCCCTCCCTTCTTTTCCCCCTCCCTTCCTCAAGCCTTTCCTTCCTTCCTCCCTCCTTTCTTTCCTCCCTCCCCCCTCCATTCCTCCCTCCTTTCCCTGCCTCCCTTCCTTCCTCCCTCCCTCCCTTCCTTTCCCCCTCCCTCCCTCAAGCCTTTCCTTCCTCCCTCCCTCCTTTCTTCCCTCCCTCTGTTCCTTCCTCCCTCCCTCAAGCCTTTCTTTCCTCTCTCCTTTCTTTCCTCCCTCCCTCTCTCCCTTTCTCCCTCCCACACTTCTTCCCCCCTCCACCTTTTCCTTTCTTCTTCCCTCCCTCATGTCTTTCCTCCCTCGCTCCTTTTTTTCCTCCCTCCCTCCTTTCCTCCCTCCCTCCTTCCCCATTGACTTTGCTTGTCAGCTGCAAGAATCAAGGGGCCCTCCAACCCTCAAAAATGTGAGCCAGTTGCCAAGCACCCAAATTTTCACCACGTGACCCATGAGGGATGCACTTACCAATGGTGGTAAGTGTCCAAAAGATCATAAATGGCTTTTTCCCAAGCCCTTTTAACTTCACTAACCAGATGGTTGTAAGTCAGGGACTTATCTGTATCATCCATGAAACCCAAGACTCCTTCTTCACAATCTAGAATCTGCTCTTATCACCTTTCGATGTGCTTTTGGAGCTAAAGAAATATTGAATGGTCCAGGGGTGGATTCTGGATCCCATCGCAACTGGTACGCTGTGACGGGGCCGGTGGTCCACCACGGGCACATGCACTGCGCACACATGTGCATCAGTGTTGGGTTTCAAAAAATTTTGGAAACCTCTTCTGTAGATGTAGCCTGCTTTCCGGGTCCACTGGTGGAATCTCTTCTAACCGGTTCGGTAGATTTAGCATTAGCAATAGCAATAGCAATAACAGTTAGACTTATATAGCGCTTCATAGGGCTTTCAGGCCTCTCTAAGTGGTTTACAGAGTCAGCATATCGCCCCCACAGTCTGGGTCCTCATTTTACCCACCTCGGAAGGATGGAAGGCTGAGTCAACCTTGAGCCGGTGAGATTAGAACCGCTGAACTGCAGATAGCAGTCAGCTGAAGTGGCCTGCAGTACTGCACTCTAACCACTATGCCACCTCAGCTCTTGACAAACTGGTTCTACCGAATAGGTGCGAACTGGTAGGAACCCACCTCTGATGTGCATCCACCGCCCTGTGACGCTTCAGCTGCTCGGCGGAGGTCGCGCAGGCGCCGTATGCTGCGTGCACATGGACAAATGGCCCGGGTAGCTCAAATAGAGGTAAGGAACGAGGGTGGGCGGATGAGCCCTCCAAAGCACCGTTCCGGTATGGTGGCTGCTTCTCCCAGCTACCACTGGTACATCCGTATTGGGGGGTACTGGCCAGAAACCCAGCACTGGAATGGCCACTATTTAAATCAGACACTTCCAAAATGTGGGGGAAATTAACTCAACCTGGAATTCTTCTCCTCTAACTGAATTTGCCAAAAATCCATTACTTGCTGCTAAGACTCTGAACAATTGAGCAGCCATGAAATTGGTTGTAATTTCTTCCACTGCCAGCAGCTGATAACCTTCTCTCCAAAGAGTTTTATTTAAACTCCTTGGGCCCAAAGATCTTTCTCTTCTGGCTTTCTCGGCAATTACAACTGGGCTTCGTTCAATCAGCTCGCTGGTTTTTTTTTACTACGTTTCTCATCTGTTCAATTCTTGTTCAACTTTTACCCTTGACGTATAGCAATTTTCCTTGGAGCAAAAAGCTGCAGTGATTTCTGTGAATTCCATTTAATTGAATTGAACCCTGTAGGCATTTCTAACCCACCGAACACATCTTTAAATTCATCAGCGGTAGAACGCTTGCTTGTTGCGAGAACTTTCTACAAGGTTTAAGTGAGCTATTCGTTTTCATCCTGCAACAGCCTTTGATTCAAAAGCTACCACGAACATCCATTTTTATTCCTATACCTCCAATTTAAACCTCATTTTTCTATGGCTTGTAACCTTTCTCATTCATACACACACACACACACGGACGCGCGCGTACACACACACACACACACACACTGTATATATATACTCTGCATTTAACTTTTAGATGGTGTTCTTACTTGCAAGATTAGATACAGTCTGTAGGACATTAGCCCACAAGCCATAATAAAATACAAAATTCCAAACACAAATCTATCATCGTCTTTTCCTCCTCCTCCTCCTCCTCCTCCTCCTCCTCCTCCTCCTCCTCCTCCTCCTCCTCCTCCTCCTCCTCCTCCTCCTTCTTCTTGAAGTTCTTCCTCCTCCTCCTCTTTCTCTTCCTCTTCCTCTTCTCTTTCTCTTGTGACCTTACCAATGCATTATAAAGTGGTACCCACACTTGATGTGATCTCGATTCTATCCGTGTATTAATGCAGCCTAGGATTGCATTGGATTTTTTTTTTGGCAGCTCCAGTGTTAATAAGATTTATGGACAGCTCATTTGCTCTACAACATGAATGACAAAGTTAAACCACATCTCCTGAATCATCCTGCAGATTCTTACACTTTCAGATTTTATTCCACATGCTACCCAGTCCTGAAAGAGTCTTATAGCAATAGCAGGCTTATACCACTTCATAATGCTTTACAACCCTCTCTAAATGGTTTACAGAGTTGGCATATTGCCCCCAACAATCTGGGTCCTCATTTTACCCACCTCGGAGAGATGGAAGACAGAATCAACCTTGAGCCTGGTGGAATTTGAACTGCCAAATTGCAGGTAGCTGGCAGTCAGCAGAAGTGGCCTGCAGTACTGCATTCCAACCACTGTGCCTCCGAGGCTCATATGTATGCCATCATTCCTTCACTTTATCTCCTTTTTCCTTGTAAAAAAAATGACACTTCCCACCTGCAGGATTACAGTATTTCTTTGTGCAAGCAGTGCTCACGTGTCTTTGGTCGCCATGATGTAAAGAAGATGTTGAGACTCTAGAAAGAGTGCAGAGAAGAGCAACAAAGAGGATTAGGGGACTGGAGGGTAAAACATATGAAGAACTGTTGCAGGAACTGGGTATGTCTAGTTTAATAGAAAGAAGGACTAGGGGAGACATGATAGCAGTCTTCCAATATCTCAGGGGCTGCCACAAAGAAGAGGGAATCAAGCTATTCCCCAAGGTACCTGAGGGCAGAACAAGAAGCAATGGGTGGAAACTCATCAAGGAGAGAAGCAACTTAGAACTAAGGAGAAATTTCCTGACAGTCAGAACAATTAATCAGTGGAACAACTTGCCTCCAGAAGTTGTGAATGCTCCAACACTGGATGTTTTTAAGAAGATGCTGGATAACCATTTTTCTGAAGGGGTGTAGGGTTTCCTGTCTAAGCAGGGGGTTGGACTAGAAGACCTCCAAGGTCCCTTCCAACTCTGTTATTCTAAATTCTAGAAAACACATTTGTATTTGGCGAGCTTGGCACATCTTGCTTTCGGAATAGAGTAAATGAGGTTGATGAGAAGATATATAAGCTCTATATCGGTTCTCCCAGCCTCCTGAGATATGATCGAAGGGATGCAATTTCAGCCTTCCTTAACAACCATGCCGGAGGATATTGCGATACCTCCCTCCTTAGAGTCTCGCGAGGGATGGGCATCTGTCAGGAGTGTTTAAAATATAAGATGATGCCACCGTATTGCAGAATATTAAATCAGTTGTCCCCGGAGGTTCCTTCCCAATTTGATTGTGTAACCCGCGGTAGCGACTTTATCGGCGATGGGTGCTATTTAATTTTGTGGAACTGGCAGCTATGAAAACATAGCAAGGCAGCTGAAAACGGAAAGAAGCATTCCTGGGGAAAACAAATGTGGGCCAAGTAAAGTGGCATTAAAAAAAAAAAAAAGGAGGAGTGGATTAAAAGCAGAAGTAGTATTCAGCCGGTTCGGACTGGTTCACCCGAATCGGTAGTGGAATCCTGCGGCTGGGCCTATGCACACAGCCCGGCTCCAAAACGTCCTATGTAGCCTCATTTCCGACGTGCCCATGTGCATGCCACATGCATGAATAAAGCACATGCGCGGAAGGCCGCATGCATGCGCAGAAGGCACATGCATGCGCTCTCACATTTACAAACTGGTGGTAAATTTATGTGAATCCCACCGCTGATTAAAAGTGTAGCATTCCACAAGACCAGAATCCTAAGAATGACAGAGTTGGAAGGGACCTTGGAGGTCTTCTAGTCCAACCCCCTGCACAAGCAGGACACACTAACCAATTTCAGGGAATGAATTTGGAATCTGTTAATATCGCATTCTTGCCTTTGAGACAGTGGTGGGTTGCAGGCAGTACGCCCCGGTACGGGCGTACCGGTGCCTGCTGAGACCACCAGATACTGTTCCAGTACGGTGCTCTGGAGGGCCCACTCACCTACCTGAACTCCTTACCTGTATTTGAGCTCTTCTGTGCACGGAGCATACGGCGCCTGTGCGACGCTCTGTAGAGCAGCTGAAGTGTCTCGAAGCATTGCAGGAGGTAAGGACGCATGTGCATGCATTCTGCACACGTTCATGTGGTGGACACCGGGCCCCATTGCACCGTACCAGTTGCAACAGGATCCGGAACCCACCACTGCTTTGAGTATAAGTAACATTATGAAGGGCAAAAGAAAGATTCAAGATATAGAAGGACAAAGATTTTAAAGGCATGACATAAGAGAAAGACATGAAGAGGTAGACCTCGACTTATGACCTTAGTTAATCCCCACATTTGTCAACATTTCCTAACCCTAATCCTAGCCCTGTCTTTGTCCTTGCACAAGTTCAGTCAGAAAGTTCAGCTAATCTATGGGAACAAATTCATAACGTCATAAAATTTGATTCGGTGACAAGGCAGAAAACAACTTTTGAATAGGGGTTGCATTGACTGCATGCCAACGGAGCTTGTCTCGGTATGCTCATTCCATGTTCCCTGGTTGCTCCGAGGATACTGTTCTGACCAAGGCTTCCCAAGAGCATGAAGCAAACTCCTTGTCCCGACAAAAAACCCTTTTATTAATTTACTATGAATTCTGCTCAAAGGCCTTGCGAGGTCCCCGAACCTGTCAAAGACGCCAGCCGTGCTGTGTAAGCTCCCACCACCATCCCCACCCCCGCGCCCATGCTTTCTAGCGGCCAGGCATCTTAGGCAAGTCCAGGGACCTTGCAAAGGCCTTGTGAGGTCCCCGAACTTGTCAAAGATGCCAGCTGCGCCACGTAAGCTCCTGCCCGCGTCCCCTCGCCCATGCTTTCTGGTGGCAGGCATCTTAGGCAAGTCCGGGGACCTTGCAAAGGCCTTGCGAGGTCCCCGAACTTGTCAAAGACGCCAGCTGTGCCGCGTAAGATCCCGCCACCGTCCCCACCCCCGCGCTTTCTGGCGGCCATGCATCCCTGCACTATAAGCGAGCCCGGGATACTTGCAAGGCCGTAAAAGGTCACCGGAGTCGCTTATAGTGCAGGGCCGCGGCAGCCCCCCCCCCCCCACGCTTAGTTGCAGCTTACTTACCTCCTCAGAGTCAGCAGGCAGCAATAGAGAGCCAAACAGGAAAAAAGGTAAGTGGGTTTAGATAGGGTTCTTAGAAGCAGGCGGGGAGATTGGTGAGGTAGCCAATCAGTGAGCGGTAGGCAGGGCTAGGATAGTGCGGATGGGCGGGGGAGTGAGCAATGGAGCAGCTTCCGGACGGGTGGTGGTGAGCGAGCGAGTGACAGGGCTGGGGCAGGCGTTCCGGAACTTACTTCCGGGTCCACCGGTGGAACTACTTCCGGGTCCACCGGTGGAACCTCCTCTCACCAGTTCGGTAGATTTGACCAACCGGTTCTACCAAACCAGTGCGAACCAGTAGGAACCCACCTCTGCTTCTCTCTCTCTCTCTCTCTCTCTCTCTCTCTCTCTCTCTCTCTCTCTCTCTCTCTCTCTCTCTCTCTCTCTCTCTCTCTCTCTCTCTCTCTCTCTCTCTCTCTCTCTCTCTCTCTCTCTCTCTCTCTCTCTCATTTTCTCTCTCTCTCTCATTTTCTCTCATTTCTCTCTCTCTCTCATTTTCTCTCTCATTTTCTCTCTCTCGTCCCCTCCCCTCCCCTCTCAAAATGATTGACTGTCACTCTACCCAGCTATTTTTATAGTGACTCATCATGAGCAAAGTACATTATTCAGTATTTCTCAACCCGGCATTTAGCAGCCCTCCAACGCTTAGAGGGATAAGAGGTGGTGTGTGTGTGCGTCTGTGCGTTGTTGTAGCTTGTTTATTTTTCTCCTTTGTAGAGTGAGCCTTGAGCCACCTGGTGGAAACTTCAAATAATACATTCCCCCCCCCCCCCCCCCCCCCCCCCGGCCAAAGTAGAGAGGTTCAGTCCTGGAACAGCATCTTAAAAAGCCACATTTTCCTTCTCGTTTCATGGATGGCTTAATGAGCTGCAGTCATCATTTGCTTCGCTGCAAAATAAATTTGAACTTGGAACGT
This sequence comes from Thamnophis sirtalis, assembly GCF_051295495.1. NCBI lineage: Eukaryota > Metazoa > Chordata > Lepidosauria > Squamata > Natricidae > Thamnophis > Thamnophis sirtalis. Next base: position 7,180,397 of record NW_028261388.1, on the reverse strand, counting down.
GGTCCCATTGGGGAAACAGGACTGAGATTTCAATTGAACTGAAAAAAGCAGGAATTCGTCTCTTTCAGAGAGAAGTGTTTCGCTGTTGAATTAAGGCAATTAGATCTTTGGGATGCTATGCGGTGCCTCTCAGCCCATTTCTGGCTCATTTTAGGCAGGATGATAGATTTCCAGAAGAGGACTCTTCTATCAGCTTTGGAATTTCACTTAGCATTTTTTCAGACATTTAAAGTGATATTTGTTTATTTATGTGTTCATGGATTGAGATGGCCAGCTATAGAAATGGAATATATAAATAAATGAATAACTTACATCCTTCTTCTCTCCAGATGGCTAACCCATCTGGGTGAAAAATATATGGTTGTGTAGACTAAACTGGAAAGTTCTGTAGACTGAATTGGAAATCCTAGAAGAGCACAGTGGGAAAAACCACATGTGTTTCTTTGCTTATTTGTTTGTTTGTTTTACATTCCTTGATTGAGGTCCAAGTATGTCTAGTCTAATGAAAAAGAAGGACTAAGGGAGACATGATAACAGTCTTCCAATATCTAAGGGGCTTCCACAAAGAAGAGGGGGCCTCCTAAAACACCCAGACACAAACTGAGCAACGTGGTATATGCAGGACAATGCAGTTCCTTCCCTCTCCTCAGTCTGTGTCATAAATCACATTCCCCAATGAGGTGCATGTCTCACAAGCCTGCTGTAGTAATCTGACTCCAGCCGAAGGTATGCGTGGAATGCACTCCCCGCCCCCTTTCCTCACCATGGCAACTTATAACAACATGCCACTGTTTTATGAGTTGACAGCAGTGAGCCATGTGCATATCTGTACATTGGGGAAACAAAACATCCACTTCATAAATGCATGGCACAACATAAGAGCTATTGCTATCAAGTTTTCCTCTAACCACGTGAGAACTAATTCTCACACTTTTTATAGCTAACCAAAAGTGTGAGAATTAGTTCTCACGTGGTTCCAATGGCATCCATGCCATTTAGATCTGGGTAGGAAAAGGTGCTAAGGTGGACTTTGTGTATTTCAATGATGTCCTTTACTCTCAGATCCGGGGATTAGTATTTATTTAATACTAGCTGATAACCCAGCGTAGCCCGGGTATGTATTTAGCCCATCCTGTATTAGAGGGAGCCCCCTTGTGGAGTACTGCGAAGCCGTTACCATGGCAACTCCATTATGCTGTACAGTAGAAGCCATTTTAAGGCACAACAGGCTGTATCTTAAAAGAACCTGAATCCAAAACGCACACTATCACTGTCAAAAGTACTGTGACTTGACACTATAGATATAATTCAGTCCTTTTCATTTCAGCAGCCCAAGAGTTCTGCTGAAACACACACACACACACACACACCATTTAGATAGATAGATAGATAGATTTCCAGATGTGCCTTTGCTTCCTTTATGCATGTCAACCTTGAGCAAATTTGTCTAGATGTTACTTTTATTTCAACTATGTAATGTTTGGATTGGGGGCTTCCAATATCAAAGTGTAATTGGTGCACTCTGTTTCAACTAGTTTAATACTTTGGATCATTTGACATCTGTTCAGTTAGGAGCAGGTCGGTTTTAAGCAATGAAGTTTCCTTTTTTGCAAGCTTAGCAGAAGACGTTCGAGGCTGAGCCATTAGGTGTACCTGGGAGAACCACAACTCACCTTGATGAACATGATCTTGGTTTATTTTTAACCCACGTTATGGCATTGGGAATTGCATGTAGCTCAGAGTCAGCATGGTGGGAGATGTTTTATAAGCACTGCAAATGAATCCATCTTCTGCTGGCCTGGGTTACGTAAAGAAAAGGCAGGAGGAGAAGCAACGGGTGGAAACTAATCAAGGAGAGAAGCAACCTAGAACTGAGGAGAAGTTTCCTGACAGTGAGGACAATTAAACAGCGGAACAACTTCCCTCCAGAAGGTGTAAATGCTCCATCACTGAAAGATTTTAAGAAGAGATTGGATAACCGTTTGTCTGAAGCGCTATAGAGCACTGATGACTAATCTTTTTGTCGTCACATGCTGAAAGCGCGGGGGCAACCCCCCCGCCCCTCTGCGCATGCATGTGCGACCCCCGTGCCCCGTTTTGGGCCTAGTAGTCCTCCTTGCAGCCTCCTGGGAGCAAAAATGGGCCACGGGTGGACCAATAGCAATAGCACCAGTGGTGGGATTCAAATAATTTAACAACCGTTTCTCTGCCCTAATGACCAGCTGGGTAGGTGGGGCTCGGTGGTCATGTGACTGAGTGGGCGTGGCCAACTCAACATCACTCACAGAGTTGGCCTCCTCAGGGTGCCGTCGGCCAGACAGTGTCGGCTAGCGACCCCTAGGGGAATGAGCTGCCCCCGGAGCTTCGTATAATCCCCGACCTCCGGTCCTTCCGACGTGCCCTAAAAAGTTGGCTTTTCCAGCAAGCCAGCCTGGCCTAAACAAAACAAAACAAATTATTGATTACTGTTAATTTTAATTCTTTTAAAAAAAAGTGTCATTGTCAATTTTAATTGGGTTTGGGATATCCTGTTTAATTTCTTCTTAACTTTTGTATTATATGTTTCTTTTAAGGTTGTACGCCGCCCTGAGTCCTTGGGAGAAGGGCGGCATATAAATCGAATAAATCTAAACTCACTTCAATGGGCTCTTCGCCTTAGCTGTTACAATGTAATAAGTAAACCAGAGAGGCAGTTTCTGTAAGCAGGGCAATAGAGATTAGGCTAGAAGCAACACCAGAATGTTTCCTTCCTGCCTTCCTTACAGGATTAGCCCTGAAAGTGGGGAAAAACAAAAAAAACAAAATGAGATTTCTTCCAACAACCGGTTTTCTGAACTGCTTAGAAAGTTAACAACCGGTTTCTTCCGAATAGGTGCGAACTGACTGAATCCCACCACTGAATAGCACTTAGACGTATATGCCACTCTGTAGTGTTTTGCAGCATCCCCTGAGCAATATACAAGTGTCTGCATATTTATTTATTTGTTTTGTCGTGTTTACGTGGTGTATATTAGAGGTGGAGACCCTTTGAGAGCTGCATGCAACGAAATTTCATTTTAATGTGTGCCGATAAGTGTACATTCAAAGGGACAATAACGTTATTCTAAGTTCTATCTCCCCCCACCCCACAAAAAAAATGGGTCCTCATTTTACTGCCCTCAGAAGGATGGAAGGCGGAGTCAACCTTTAGCTGGTCACGATTGAACTTCTGGCTATGGGGCAGAGCTGGCCTGCAACACTTCATTCTAACCACTGTGCAACCATGGCTCAATCCCCAGGAGATCTACCAACGTTCAACTTGTCTCAAGAGACCGCCTACTGCCAATCACCTCCACTAGGCCAATAAGATCCCATAGATTAGGCCTCCTCCGAATTCCATCAGCCGGCCAATGTCGACTGGCAACTACCCGGAGGAGAGCCTTCTCGGTGGCTGCTCCAACCCTCTGGAACGAACTCCCCGTGGAGATTCGTACCCTCACCACCCTCCAGACCTTCCACGTAGCCCTTAAATCCTGGCTGGCCCAACAGGCCTGGGGCTAAAGACTTTAACCCCACTCGAATAGTATGATTGTTGTGCTTTTTAATGATGTATTGTCTTCACGTTTGTAACTTGTTTGTCCTTCCCTCCCCCTGAATTGTGAGCCGCCCTGAGTCCCCTCAGGGAAAAGGGCGGCATACAAATAAAGTAAATGAAATGAAATGAAGAGTAACTGTGGCATCACCTTCCCTTTCAGTCAAACTCAAATCAGCTTCCTTCGAAGGCAGAGAGAGAAGGGGGCTGGGTTTATGTCTGATAGGGTGGGGGGGAACGCTTGTTTCTTGAAGGCAGCCGTGCTTATTAACCTCATTCCTTCGTAGGTTAGCTCTTCCCAAAGAGGAAATCGAAACTCGATCCGAACACGTTAGTTACAATAGGCAGAGCAAGACCAGGAATTTGCTCATGGTGCCTGGCAATCAAGAGCTAGAATTCCACAACTGCCCTTCTTTTATTTACCGGCGTTTTTCCTGGTTGCCTCTTGTCCCTCCTCCCCTGCGTCCCTCATCCTAGAAAGGATGGGTTTGAAGTTCACCCCAGCTGTGGTGGGGGAAGCATCGATTGCTTCTGCCCTCAGCAGCAGCCGGGGTTGCTGGCAAGCATCTCTGTGAGCCGAGTCATTAATTGACAAAGAGCGATCAGCAGATGATGCTGTGCGCGGCTCCCCTCCCCTCTCCCTGCTCCCGCGATGCACTGCTGATAGCAGCTGTCAAAAGTATTTGGGATTACAGAAACAGGACCTTCTGTCTGCCGAGGAAGGGAAGGTGGGCAGCAGGATCCGATCCCGGTCTCCTGCCATGAAGACGTACCTTCCTCGGCAGCGTAGCTGCTGCCATGAACCTGACGGGGTAGATCCTGCCAGAGGGATGCCCACTTTATCCAGAGGCGTCCATTGTCCCTCCAGTTGGCAGGAAAACGCCCCAGGGCATTGTGGGTATCATCAGCATCATGGCCAGGCGGTAACATCCGCAGCAGCTTCGGGACCTCTGTGCCCGACGCCGTCCCAAGCCAAGACGAGATGTCACCCCACAACATGGGACAATGCGCAACGAAACCCGAGGAAAACCTTGGCGAAAGTCAAGGGGATGAGCAGAGGTCGAAGCACAGAATGCACCTGTGCCCACAACTGGCACGAACTCATACAGGTGAGCCTCTTTCGTTCCCAAGTTGCCTAGAACGGATAGACTCCCAAATCGAGGCAGGTAAAAATCAATCTGCCATCAGTTTTGGAAGCATCAAACTTCTTAAGCCTGGTGGTAGATTTTACGAAAGTCCCATGTGCTTCCAGTGGGAGTGAAGAGATGATTTTGTAGGAATTGGCTTTGGAGAAATATTTTATCCTCTCTTTTTTTTAATGTACTGTCTTTATAGTTTGATGCCCCTTTTCCCGGGCATATCGCGGCTTTGTAACATCGGACGGTGGGTGAAACTTAGTTTGTTGCCATTGTGTTGGGAAATGGTACCTTTAAAAGCGGCTAAAATGTGATTCAGAAGAAAAAGAGAGTGACTGAAATAGTATCTGCAAAAAAAAATATCTAGGATGAAATAAGATTTTTATTTTGCTTGTCTTCTACGTGCAGCATGTATAATGAATTTTTTGTGGTCTGAAGTTGTGAAAATGACACCCCCAGGCACTGTTGCTTCGTTTTGGTTATGCTAAGAATCAACATACAAGAGATTATCTAAGCAATGCAAAAAAATTAAGTCAAAAGGGATCTCTGATCGCTGATAATATTGAGAGATAACTATAATTGTCTCCCTTCTATAAACATCCAGAAATCAGATCTGGTTTTTTTTCCCCACCCGTTAAAATTTTGCTCAATTTTTTTTTTTACTGGTCTTAATATTATGAAATGTTTATTAAGGAGTAGAAAGAAAAACAGAATGAATGTCAAATCTATAAACCAAGAAATTAGTATAAAGGTCCTTCTGAGAACATGGTGTAAATAAATGTTTTCTTTGAAAAATAATATAGTTTTCTGATTTAAAAGGAAGAATAAAGCACTTAAAGTTAAATTTCAGTACAAAAGCTTAGGTATAGAATAGAATAACGGAGTTGGAAGGGACCTTGGAGGTCTTCTAGTCCAACCCCCTGCTTAGGCAGGAAACCCTACACCACTTCAGACAAATGGATATCCAACATCTTCTCTAAAACTTCCGGTGTTGCAGCATTTTACAACTTCAGGAGGCAAGCTGTTCCACTGATTAATTGTTCTGACTGTCAGGAAATTTCTCCTTAGTTCTAAGTTGCTTCTCTCCTTGATTAGTTTCCACCCATTGCTTCTTGTTCTACCCTCAGGTGCCTTGGAGAATAGCTAGACTCCCTCTTCTTTGTGGCAACCCCTGAGATATTGGAAAACTGCTATCATGTCTCCCCTAGTCCTTTTTTTCATCAAACTAGACATACCCAGTTTCTGCAACCGTTCTTCATGTGTTTTAGCCTCCAGTCCCCTAATCCTCTTTGTTGCTCTTCTCTGCACTCTTTCTAGAGTCTCAATATCTTTTTTTTTTTACATGTAGCATGGTACACGTTTTAGCAAGAAAGATGTTTGTGTTATTATGAGTTTGGAAAACGCCCGAGAACTTTATGAAGTGTTACTATTTACATGAAAAGAAAGCCAATAACGAGAATTCAGTCTCTAATGAATAGCTTCATTTTATGTCTATGAATGCTAAATTTTACAAGGCACTACAGATTTCCACTCATTGAAAGGAAACACATGGTAAAGGAAAATGGCCTTTGAATGTTTAAATCTATTCTTGTGACTATCTGTGAGCAATTTTTATTACTGTGAGTCTGAATTGAGTTCTTCAAAAAAGAATGTTAAAAGGCAATGGACTGTCCTCGTGTTGTTTATTTTATCAACCTGGTGGCCTAGATTTTTAAAATAACAAATAATAAAGATTAGTCTCTACCCGCCCAGAAACTTCTATGATAAAATCTTTGTAAAGAAGAACTTTATGCAAGTCCTTCACAAATGTTTCCGGGAGGCCCCGCTGCATCCAGACAATCAGCAATGGTGTAATGATGCAAATTGTTTAAAAATATCCTGTGCATTTAGTCTAACATATGCATAAATATATGTTTCCAACCTCGGGGATCTACAGGTAGAAATAGAGATAGAATAACAGAGTTGGAAGGGACCTTGGAGGTCTTCTAGTCCAACCCCATGCTTAGGCAGGAAACCCTACACCACTTCAGACAAGTGGTTGTCCAATCTCTTCTTAAAGACTTCCAGTGTTGGAGCATTCACAACTTCTGGAGGCAAGTTGTTCCACTGATTAATTGTTCTAACTGTAAGGAAGTGTCTCCTCAGTTCTAAGTTGCTTCCCTCCTTGATTAGTTTCCACCCATTGCTTCTTGTTCCGTCCTCAGGTTTTGGAGAATAGCTTGACTCCCTCTTCTTTGTGGCAGCCCCTGAGATATTGGAAGACTTCTATCATGTCTCCCCTAGTTCTTCTTTCTCTTAAACTTGACCTACCCAGTTCCTGCAACTGTTCTTCATATGCTTTAGCCTCCAGTCCCCTAACCCTCTTTGTTGCTCTTCTCTGCACTCTTTCTAAGTCAAGGTAGTTCTTGATTTATGATCAACCCTAAATTCAACATTTCTATTGCTAAACAAGGAAGTTACTAAGTGAGTTTTGCCCCATTTTTACAATCTTTTTGGCCATGGTTGTTAAGTGAATTGCTGCAGTTGTTAAGGACATCACGCAGTTGTTAAGCAAACCTGCCTCCCCCCGTTGACTTTGCTTGTAGGAAGTGGGTTGGGAAGATCACAAACGGTGATCACAGGGCAACCGTCATAAATACATGCCAGTTGCCAAGAGGCCTGAATTTCGATCACATGACCATAGGGTGTAAGTGTGAAAAACAGTCATAAGTTGCTTTTTTTTTTCAGTGCTGTTGTAACTTTGAATGGTCAATTAACAAATCATTGTAAATCGAGGACTGTCGAATCTCTAGCGCCACGTAACGGAGTGAGCTCCCGTGACTTGTCTCAGCTTCTGCCAACACTAGCAGTTCGAAAGCACTGCTCCAATTACCAGCAATTACCTCCACTAGACCGATCAGATCCCACAGATTAGGCCTCCTCCGAATCCCATCTGCCGGCCAGTGTCAACTGGCGACTACCCGGAGGAGAGCCTTCTCTGTGGCTGCTCCGACCCTCTGGAACGAACTCCCCGTGGAGATTCGAACCCTCACCACCCTCCAGGCCTTCCGCAAAGCCCTTAAAACCTGGTTGTTCCGACAGGCCTGGGGCTAAAGAGCCGTTGCCCCCGTCTCGAATGGTATGACTGTTGTGAGTTTTAAATTATATATTGTTATGTTGTTGGTTTTTAAATCTTTTGTCTGTATCCCCCTCCCCGGTTCGGGTTGTGAGCCGCCCTGAGTCCCCTTCGGGGGAAAAGGGCGGCATAGAAATTTAATAAACTGAACTGAACTTACGTGAAAGCACGTAAAAAGCACGTAAAAAATGCAAGTAGAAAAACAGGAACCACCTTTGGTGGGAAAGTAACAGCATTCCATGCGCCTTTGGCATTGAGTCATGCCAACCACATGACCACGGAGACGTCTTCGGACAGCGCTGGCTCTTCGGCTTAGAAACAGAGATGAGCACCGCCCCCTAGAGTCAGGAACAACTAGCACATATGTGCGAGGGGAACATTTACCTTTACTATAGTTATCCAAGTAGCTTCTTCAGTCTGAGCAACTTGGTTAGGGGGACCCAAATATATAGATAGTTTCATTCAATAGGCGTGTGTGTGTGTGTGTGTGTGTGTGTGTGTCCACCCCATTTCATCTCTTTTTCTCTCTCTCTGTCTTTCTTCCCTTTTAAGCCAACCCTCTTATGCTCCTTCCTTCCTTCCTTCCTTCCTTCCTTCCTTCCTTCCTTCCTTCCTTCCTTCCTTCTTTCTTTCTTTCTTTCTTTCTTTCTTTCTTTCTTTCTTTTGTTCTCCAAAGCTGCAATGTCCAAGGACTGTGAAATAGACAACTGGATGCCCATTTGAAGGCCTACAAAACTTCCTTGACTGAACAACTCTGAATTAGAGTAAGCAAAAGAACATGTATTGTCAAGGCAATTCCAGAGATGACTTCCACAACCTTAATTGCAGGTCGCTGTAATAGATTTGTGAATAAACACTCACTCCAGAGAAACGGAGATGAGCACCGCCCCCTAGAGTCAGGAACAACTAGCACATATGTGCGAGGGGAACATTTACCTTTACTATAGTTATCCAAGTAGCTTCTTCAGTCTGAGCAACTTGGTTAGGGGGACCCAAATATATAGGTAGTTTCCTTCAATAGGTCTGTGTGTGTGTGTTTGTGTGTGTGTGTGTCCGCCCCATCTCATCTCTTTTTCTCTCTCTCTGTCTTTCCTCCCTTCCTTTTAAGCCAACCCTCTTATGCTCAGTGTATACACAGAATGTTGACTTCTCCAGCAAGATCATTCTTGGCTATGTGATTCCTGCTGTATTCCCGTGGTATTGTGTTCTGTTTGGTGTACACTTCAATGATACATAATTGAGTATGACAGCAAGGATGGCTGATAAATGGCTATTAGTGCTCCATTTATGCACTTCATGGGAGCTTTTGTTGCTGAGCGTATTCAGGAATTAAAAGAAGACGAAAGCCACGGCGCCACAAACTACAGACCCAGAAATCGAGCGATTCCCAGCCCCCTTAAAAATGACATTAATTTTGCTCCTCTGGAGTGAGTGTTTATTCACAAATCTATTACAGCGGCGTGCAATTAAGGTTGTGGAAATCATCTCTGGAATTGCCTCGACAATACATGTTCTTTTGCTTACTCTAGTTCACAGTTGTTCAGTCAAGGAAGTTTTGTAGGCCTTCAAATGGGGATCCAGTTGTCTATTTCACAGTCCTTGGACATTGCAGCTTTGGAGAAAGAAAGAAAGAAAGAAAGAAAGAAAGAAAGAAAGAAAGAAAGAAAGAAAGAAAGAAAGAAAGAAAGAAAGAAAGAAAGAAAGAAAGAAAGAAAGAAAGAAGAAAAGAAAAGAAAAGAAAAGAAAAGAAAAGGCATATATAATCATGATGGAACTACAATAACGTGGTGTGATAACAAACCCATGGGAGGCTCAATTCTGCTTCTTAAATCTTCCCAGGGGTGGCTAGACAATTAGCAAGCACAACTAGGATGAGATCCAACATGGTGTCAGGAGTGTCCTTTTGATTATCTATCTGTCTCTTTCTCTGTTCTCTCTGTCTCTCTCTCCATTCATCCATTATCTATCACCTATCATATCTATCTATCTATCTATCTATCTATCTATCTATCTATCTATCTATCTATCTATCTATCTATCATCTATCTCTATCACCTACCATCTCTGTCTATCCGTCCATCCACCCATCATCTATCACCTGTCCTATCTCATCCCATCCCATCTTATCCTATCCTATCCTATCTATCTGTCTGTCTGTCTGTCTGTCTATCTATCTATCTATCTATCTATCTATCTATCTATCTATCTATCCATCTCTCATCTATCTATCTATCTATCTATCCATCCATCTCTCATCTATCTATCTATCTATCATCTATCTATCTATCTATCATCTATCTATCTATCTATCTATCTATCTATCTATCTATCTATCTATCTATCTATCTATCTATCTATCATCTATCTCTATCACCTACAATCTCTGTCTATCTGTCCATCCACCCATCATCTATCACCTGTCCCATCCCATCCCTATCTATCTATCTATCTATCTATCGATCGATCGATCGATCGATCTATCATCTATCTATCCATCCATCCATCCATCCATCCATCCATCCATCCATCCATCCATCCATCCATCCATCCATCCATCCATCCATCCATCTATCTATCTATCTATCTATCTATCTATCTATCTATCTATCTATCTATCTATCATCTATCTCTTTCACCTACCATCTCTGTCTATTCGTCCATCCACCCATCATCTATCACCTGTCCTATCCTATCCCATCCCATCCTATCTTATCCTATCCTATCCTATCCTATCTATATATTATCTATCTATCTATCTGTCTGTCTGTCTGTCTGTCTATCATCTATCATCATCATCTAATATCAAGCGCCTAAATTACTAACAATCCAAGCAAATTGGAGGTAGATAAGAATCTCAGGAATTCATGGTAGGTTGGATTTAGATTTCTTGTGGAGGCAAAGGGATTCAAGACTGATAATGCATTTGACCTCTCCCTCATGCTCAGCTTGGTCATCTCCTACATCTATCTATAGACAGTTTCTGTCTGTCTGTCTGTCTGTCTGTCTGTCTTTCTTTCTTTCTTTCTTTCCTTCCTTCCTTCCTTCCTTCCTTCCTTCCTTCCTTCCTTCCTTCTTCTGTCTTTCTTCTATCATCTATCATTCCCATCCACCCACCACCTCTTGTCTCCTGACAATCAAGCTAACTTCTGAAAGCACGCACAAGCTTACAGCAGAGAGTACCAATAACTCCTCTCCTTCCCCCTCCCCCCTCCCTCCCCGCTCTCTCAATTTCTCTCTGAGATGAGGAATTTATCCATAGTGTAAATGCTTTAGGAGAATTGTTCGGAGGAGCGGCTCAATACATTAAAATAAATCCATGCATGTGGGATTCTTAGACTGCAGTACCCAGAAGCCATTATTCATTGGAACGGAAGGCCTATCAATTGTCCCCATTGTGCATTTTGAAGCCTGCCATTCGCTTTCTGAAGTGTGCGCAGAAGATCAACCAGCTGCTCCGCTATTCAAACAGAGGAGGAACTGAATCAGCATTATTATTTTTTTTAAAAAAAAATATATTTCCTGTACAGATTTCTTCTCTATTCCAACTTGATTGATGCTATTGTTTCCTTTTGGGAAAAACAGCAATTTTGAAGGAGCTTTCTCTCCTGCTCAAGTTGTTTGAAAGTGGTCGGAAGTTAAAAGAATCCGAATCCCAGCCAACTTGGCAGCTGCTAACGGGGCATCTGAAGTAATGCCTTTCCTCTGCAGAGTTGTGCTGGCCACCAGTTGGGCTATGCCAGGGGTCGACAACCTTAAACACTCAAACAGCCACAAAGGTCCTAACCGGAAGCTCCCCGCTCAATTCTGGAGCCAACCGGAAGTCTGGGTCCTCCACCATAGAGTCTTCTCCTACCAAGACATCCTTTCTCCTCTACCTGTCCTAACCGAAAGCCCCATCAATTGTAGAGCCGATTGGAAAACCATTGAGACTCTAGAAAAAGTGCCGACAAGAGCAACCAAGATGATTACGGGACTGGAGACTAAAACCTATGAACAACGATTGCTGGAACTGGGCCTGGTTAGTCTAGTGAAGAGAAGGACCAGAGGAGACAGGATAGCAGCCTTCCAATATTTGAGGGGATGCCACAGAGAGGAAGGGGTCAAGGCACCCGATGGCCAGACAAGGAATAATGGATTGAAGCTGATCAAGGAGAGCTTCAACCTAGAAATAAGGAGGGATTTTCAGAAATCATAGGAGCTTCATCCCTGGAAGCTTTCTTTCTTTCTTTCTTTTTTTTTGGAGATAATGTTTTTTTATTTTCCATTTTTTCATTTTCATACACTCACATATATACTGTGCATAGCCAACGCCATACAACATTAAACAATAATCGCAGCAATTCCTCTTGTCAACAATACCCAAAGAAATAGAAACCCAATATACCTCTTCCACTCTCCATACACCTCTTTCTTCCACCCCCTCCAACTTTCTATCTTCCCTCCATCATCCCCCTCTAGCCTACTTCCCCTCCCCCTCTACCACTCCTCTCTCCCGATCCACTCCCTCCCTTCCTTCTCACCCTCCCTCCCATCCTCTCTCCCATCCCTCTCTACCCATCTTTCTTCTATCCCACTCCTCCTCCCCTTGGTGTATTTCCACTATATGTCAATGTACTTAACTTATCCTATTTTTACAGAGAAATTAAAGAAAAACAGTATACATGTGAAGTCACATTGCATTGAAATCTAACACATCGTATCTAACCTAGTATATATCCCTCCCTCCCCCCACCCTCTCCCCCAGCCCCCACCTCCTCCCCCCCCGACTTCCCAGAGCCCGCACACAGTATAGATTTTTAACAAACACAGTCTAAAATATTTTGAGAAAAAAGAAATGAAAAAAAAAATTAATAACATCTCTACATTGATCTTAGCTTCTTCTTGCTAAGCTAACTTTGAACAATTTAAACCATTCCTGATCTTAAGCATAGGCTATCTGGAATTTCTTAGTCCCGTATTTGTTTTGTATATAGTTAATCCATTTTTTTCCAGTCTCGTTTATATCTCTCATCTGAATGATCTTTAAGATATGCCGATATTTTAGCCCTGGAAGCTTTCAAGAAGAGACTGGACTGCCCTCTGTCAGAAATGGTATAGGGTCTCCTGCTCGGGCAAGGAGTTAGACCAGATGGCCTACCAAGGTCCCTTCCATTTCTGTTAATCTGTTAAACCTGTTAAATCTTTTACCCGTGTCCAAATACAGAGGGCCAAAGGGCATTCACCAAATCCATCGATGTATCAAAACGGAATAGAAACTCGTACATTTGTGGAAATTCCATTCAGGAATCTACATACATGTACAAACATCGTGTCACTGTAGAGAGAAACAGGTTTATTATTATTATTATTATTGAGCTTAGAATTTTGCAAAACAATAAAAAAGTGTCAGAGGAACATACCATAATAGAAGACACGTGCTTCTTTATATTCCTGCTGGCAATTAATTAGAAGGACATATTTTCTCTCAAATCTGCTCTACACCCCCCCCCCCCCTTCTGTGTCATTTTGGTAGCGGTGGGTCTCTTGCTGAGTGAGGAAGTGCGTTCAAAGTAGGTGGTGAACAAATTGCTAAAAAAAATCACAGATCTTTTCTTCTTTATTCCTTCCTCTCAGAGGTGGGTTGCTCGGATCGGATCAGGCGAACCAGTAGTGGCTGTGGGGGAGTAGGCTCCGCCACCCCACCTGGACCCCTTTGTGGTACTAAAAATAAAAAACCACCACTGATCGTACCATTATAGCAACATTTTGTGAAGGACAGAGCAGCAAATGTATTATTATCTGCTATATAATATTAAATAAATTTATTATATAATAAATTGGGTTCATTTATTATAATTTATTATTTTAATTTACATAATAAATTATTTATAAATCACAATATATAGTTTATATAAATATACATTATATAGTTTATATAAATATACATTATATAGTTTATATAAATATACATTATATAGTTTATATAAATATACATTATATAGTTTATATAAATATACATTATATAGTTTATATAAATATACATTATATAGTTTATATAAATATACATTATATAGTTTATATAAATATACATTATATAGTTTATATAAATATACATTATATAGTTTATATAAATATACATTATATAATTTATTATAGAATAAATTTATTATTTTTTACATAATAGATGTAATAAGTAAACAACATCTTGATCCTTCGTTTTATATGTATTGACATCTCGTGGGGATTATTTATTCCTGACAAAGAACGAAGTTTTGAGACCCCTATTTTTCTGGAAGCTTTTCTAGAAGGAGACCTCGATTCCTCTGGATAAATTTGATCTGGAAGGTCTGCACCACAGACAGCCCATAGTAGGTTCCATTCTTTCTCCACTGCTTCTCTAAGCTCATGCTGTGCTATTCCAAGCTGACTTTTTAAATTGGATGGCATTTACAATGACTGCTCCACCATATGCCATCTGGGATCTGCCGGTGGCGGTCTGCGCACTGGCCAACTTCTGTCAGATGTTCAACCCAGCATCCTTGGAAGGCTAGTGAGTCAGTCCTTGGGCAGCAGGGAGAGTTTCTGCTTTGTGTAGCCCCACTCCAGATTGATTATCTATCTATCTATCTATCTATCTATCTATCTATCTATCTATCTATCTATCTATCTATCTATCTATCTATCTATCTATCATCTACCCATCTACCCACTTACCCACCTATCTATCTATCTATCTATCTATCTATCTATCTATCTATCTATCTATCTATCTATCTATCTATCTACCTACCTACCTACCTACCTACCTACCTACCTACCTACCTACCTACCTACCTACCTACCTACCTACCTACCGTGCGCGCCAGGGAGTTGCTCTTCTGGTTTCCAGCGTTCTTACCTGCATGAAGACCAGCCATAGGTTCACCATCATGGCCCTCTACCCTTTCAGACAGTGTTTGTGGTTTTCTGTGCCACACCTATATTTCATTCCTAGACCCTTGCGTCCTTTGGGGACTAATCCGAGCTGCATATCTTCCTATAGGGCCTCTTTGCTCTCTGTTTGCCATTCAGGTCTATTGACATTCAGCTGATTTGGACTCTGAACTAATCTCTGGCCCTTCCAGGTGTTGCAAAGTTGGGCAGCAAAGCTAATGCTGGGAGGTTGGGCTTGTCTGATCAATGCTAGGATGAGACCCTGGTGGGAGAACCAAGTCAGTTTATTGTTTATTGCTTATTGTTTATTGTTTATTATTTATAGGCCGCCCTTTTCCCTGAGGGGACTCAGGGCGGCTCACAATTTATGGGGAGTTGCATTGCAATGTTTGTAGAGAATAGTGATGTCCAGCTTTGCCTGTTGGGAGGGTAGACAATTGATTGATTGATTTTAGACTAGCCAATAACACGACGTTGCCCGGGTATTTATTTATAGGGCGGAAATGTCCGGACCAAATGTAATTTCTAATGGTGGATTCTTCCCCCTTACCAGAGGGAGCCCCCTCGTGGAGTACTGTGAAGCCGTTACCCTGGCAACTCCACTGCACTATACAGTAGAAGTCATTTTACGGCAGTACAGTAGACGCCATTTTAAGGCACAACAGGCTGTACCTTAACAGAAAACCCTCCCAAGGGGTGTTAGGGGTGTCTTACCCCCACAGTATTTGTTTCCAGAGGGTAAATCATCTGTGTACCAAGTTTGGTTGAAATTGCTTGAGGCGTTCCAGAGTTATGTTGGAACATAAACACACATAGCTGTTTATTTATTATTATATTTATTATATTATCAGCACAAATGCAACACAAATGTAACAAGGCAACATAAAAAAATGGCTTTCTGCCTGGATGGCTCCTAGAGAGAGCCGATAGACAGAAAAGGGAAGCAGTATGCTCCCTCCCATATTTGGGCATACCAGGGGTTGTGACTCTATCTATCTATCTATCTATCTATCTATCTATCTATCTATCTATCTATCTATCTATCTATCTATCTATCTATCTATCTATCATCTATCTATCTATCATCTATCTATCTATCTATCTATCTATATATCATCTATCTATCTATCTATCTATCTATCTATCTATCTATCATCTATCTATCTATCTATCTACACACACACACACACACACACACACACACACATATATATGGGTGACATCAGTGTGTGTGCACCCACACCCATAATGCAATGCGCGCACAGTTGCCTGAATGTGCATTGCATTATGGGTGTGGGTGCACGCGCACAAATGCTTTCGGCACAGGACGACAAAAAGGTTAGCCCTCCCTGACCTAGAAAAACAGTTTGCTGTCTCCCCCCCCCCCCCCCGCTTGGTCTCTCTCTCTTTGTGTTTCCCACTTTCTATAATACTGCATTCCTGATTCCCATTTAAATAGTTGCCTCCATTTAGTTAACAGAAAAAAATTAACTCTTTTAACATTATTATTTTTTGCTAATACAGGGTTCTTGCAAAGGATTTGGGGAACCCATGCACTTGTCTCATCTGATGTATTCACAAGGATGTTAATTTTACTTTGCGGCTCAATCAAGGACCGAGAGATTGGCGGACAGATGATAGCCGCAGATTTGTATTAATTCAGAGCCCAAAGGTAGTAGAGCTATCGGATGCAAAATCTCCTTCCCTGTCGTTAATTGTTTGGCAGTGACCTTCGATTAACTCGAGATGCAAATTCTATTGTTTCTCCAGAGAGTGAAATTGGATGAGGGCTGACAAATCTGCAAACTGCGGCGTCTTAAATGAAAAGTGACAGTTGATAGAATCCAGTGCGAAATGCTGGATTTTAAAAGGAAACGATAATTAATGTTTAGCTGCGGGCGTGCATGCTGGAGTTGTTTTAAAAAAAAAATTGTGGGGCTTTAGGTGGCAATAACGTCCAGTGTTATCATCTAGATCAGGGGTGTTCAAACTCGATTTCATTGAGGGCCACATCAGGGTTGTGTTTGACCTCAGGGGGGTCAGGGTGAGTGTGGCCAGGGTGGGCGTGGCCAGCTTGGCATCACTCGTGTCGGGGATGTCTGTAGCAGGGGTGGGTTTCTCGCCCCGTTCCAACCGGTTCGGTTGGAACGGGGCCGGTGGTGTCCTCGCGCACGCGTGCGGCGCACGCATGCCTACTAGTGTCTGTGTGATGCTCCAGCTGCTCCTGGAGGATCATGCAGGCGCTGTATTCGTCCTGCGCATGCATGGAAGTGCAGAACTCGTCAAAACCGGGTAAGGAGCGTGGGCGCGCGGGTGGGCCCTTCGCCGTTCCCGGAAGTTACTTACTTCCGGTTTCGCCGACCAACCGGTTCGCAGGGACCGCCGCGAACCGGTTGAAACCCACCCCTGGCCTGTAGTGACCAGAGCGCTGTGCTCGTGAAAACAGGCTCCTGAGCTCCGTTTCGGGCTGCGACAGCCTCCTTCAACCCTCTGCTGCCAAAAATGGAGCTCGGGAGGGCTGCGTGCAGTCCTCGCATGCTCCGTTTTGGGCTGCGATGGGATCTTGCAATCCTCTGCCAGCGAAAACAAAGCTCATTCCCAAGCTCCCTTTTCGCTAGAAGAGGCACCGCGGGCCAGTCTGCTGTTTCCAGGGTGGCAATGTGGGCCAGATCTAAGCACCCTGTGAGCCGAATCGGGGCCCCGGGTCTTGGGTTTGACACCCCTGGTCTACAGGAATATATCCCGGGTTGGTTTTCTTGGCAGTAATATGGAGGTTGGTGAGGAATGTCTTCTTCTGGAGATTTTTCTTGTTCTTCTCTCATCTGAATTCTACCATGTTTCCCCAAAAATCTTATTTTCTTTTGAGACACCCCCCCCCAAATAAGCACTTGGCCTTATTTTTGGAGAGGTCTTATTTTTGAGGTACAGGAAGCGCCAAGCGCGGTCACCTCATGGCTGCTGCTGTGTTGCAATATTTTCAGGGAGGGCTTATTTTTGGGGGAGGGCTTATTTTAGCGCATGCACCCAAAAGCCCGATTGGGCTTATTATCCATGGAGGTCTTATTTTCAGGGAAACAGGGTTATTACCATATTTTTCAGAGTATAAGACGCACCTTTTCCCTCAAAAAAGAGGGTGCGTCTTATACACTGACTATAGCATTTTTGGCCTCCCAAAACCCCGCCCCCTTTGCAAAAATGGCCGTGCATAGCCTTTAGGAGGCTTATGAGTTGCTCCTGGGGCCTGGGGAGAGCAAAAATGAGGGAAAACCAGGCTTTTTTTGCTCATTTTTGTCCCCCCAGCCCCCAGGAGCACTTCATAAGCCCCCTAAAGGCTATGCATGCCCCTTTTTTTGACAAAAACCAAGCCCGTTTTCACGAAAAACGGGCCGTTTTGGGGCTGTCTAATTTGTCTCTTCAAAATGTTGATGCCTCTTATACTCTGGTATGTCTTATACTCCGAAAAATACAGTAATTCCATTACTGTTTCGCACATCCATATCAGCCAAGGCTGGCTTGGTGTTGCCGTGTGGACCGTATTTTTATGATAGCCCTTTTAAAATTAATTAATTGTTCCCTGCAGATGTGGGACACTTTTATATTTCCCCCCAATCTGTTAGATGAAAAGTAAAATATGGAGCTTCCCTAGAAGACTCAGAAGTAGTGACCGAAAGGGGTGGTGCACATTCTCACATGTCCTATGAGGTCTCTAGTGCTCTCTGATCTTGGTTGGTTTTTTTTTTAGCAAGACGTTTCACTACCCAACTAGGTAATGTCATCAGTGCTAGAAGGAAGTAGGGACAAATCCAAGTTGAAGTACTAGGAGGGATTGGAACCACCAGGGAACAAATGCAAACCACTAGTATATCAAAAGAGATCAAACAAAGAGATCAAATGGGCTCAAAATGTTGAAGAACCAATAATGTTGGATACATGGGAAAAGATATGGGTGAGAAATGTAAAATTTACACAGGCCCAAAACTTGAGAGAAAATTTCTATAAGATGTTTTATAGATGGCATTTAGATCCTTAAAAAAATGGCTTCTATGTATCCGAACTTACAACCTAAATGCTGGAGATGTGATTGTATGGACGCTACATCTTTTCATATATGGTGGACTTGCAAAAAGGTTAAAGCATTTTGGATTAAAATATGGTGGATTATGCAAAATGTTCTTTAAAAAAAGGATAAAGTTTACCCCTCAGTTATTTTTGTTAGGCATAATTACTGATCGTGCAGTTGTAGAGACTAATTTGATATTGCATTTAATAACTGCAGCTAGATTGTTGGTGGCGCAATACTGGAAGAAGGAAGATTTGCCTACTATTCAAGAATGGACATTGAAAGTAACAAACCTAGCCGAGATTGCCAAAATATTTGCATATCTTAAGGACCATTCAAACGAGAGATACAAACTGGAGTGGAAAAGATGGATTGATTATACTCAAAAAAAAATATGGGACTAAGAAATTCCAGATATTTTATGATTAGAGATCAGGAATTATAAATTATCTAGAGTTAGTCCAGCAAGGAGGAGCTAGAGTTCAAGGGAAATACGTTGTTAACTATCTGTTTTGGGTTTTTTTTCTTTTAACTGTACCTTAGATTCTCTTTGTTAAAGACTTATACCCTGTATTGGTTCTGGGAAGTCGGGAGGGAGGAGGAAGGGCGGGGGGGTTGGGGGAAGGGGGGGGGAACTAAACATTTGTAAAAGTTTGTGTTTTTTTTTTCAAAAATGTTCAATTAAAAAAAAAGATTGTTAGGTGAAAAAAAGAGATCAGGCCCCACTCTTTCTAGTACTGATGACGTTACCTAGTGCGGTAATGAAATGTCTGCAAGAAAACAACCAAGCTCTGAGATCACCAGCGACCCCCCCCCCCCCAATTCATCCCTGAACTGCAAATATTCTCTTATACCTGTATTCTGCTGCCCTTCAAAATGTTCATTTATGCTACCAACTTCTTAATTTTCTCACCTTTCCTAACCTGGCTAGAATAATCCAGTATCCTAAGTGTCTTTTTGTGTTATGTTCCTTCAACCTCTGTTCCAGTGCATTTCTTTTTAAAAGTTTTCCAGGAAACTAGACTCTCTTCATTCTGGTTGATTTCTTTGGCAGCTGCATCTGGGGTGTCGAGCTTCAAGTATTTTTTTTTTGCAAGTTTTTAATTTTTAATTAATGCCCTGTCAATTATTAATGAAATGCCTAGGAAAGTGTGGGGGTTTGATTGGCCCAGGTCACCTTAGCTTTAGCATGTATATTTTGTGTGTGTGTGTGTGTTCTACAGTAAGGAATGTAATTCTGCCTTTGTGGCTGTGAGCATCTATTGTAAGTGAGCCATGTCAAGGATGGAGATTCAAGCTGTTGTGTGAAGAACTCGTAATTATCTTTGGAAGCTTCTGCTATTAGTAGTGAAACGGGAAGCCAAGAGGCAGGACATCAGCTAGATTTTCCAGCAGAAAAAAATAATAATTATGACCACAATTGGACCCCAAATTCCCATCGCTATGCAAGACAGTTGTTCTTGTTCCATTTTACCACCTTTCTTGCCACAGTTGTAAGGGAATCTGGTCTCCCCATTGACATTGCTCAGAAAAGGTGATCATCTATGGAGGTATACACTTACTTTCCCTACTGGTTCGCAGATCCTTCTGCGCATGTGCAGATCCTCCCATGCATGCTCAGAACCTTCCCCACATGCATAGATCCATGCATGCACAGATCCTTCCACGCATAAACAGATCCTTCCATGCATGCGCAGATCCTTCCACGCATATGCAGATCTGTCTGCGCATGTGCAGATCCTTCTGGGATCTGCACATGGCTGGCTGCATTCTTTTAGAGTTATTGAGGCCACATGGAGGCTTATTTGTGTCCTCAGGGTCACCTGAGTAGTAGGCAAAAGGGTGTGGAGTCTTCTTGGTTACAGGGTGCTTTTCAACCAGGGGATGAGTCCGTGTTGTCTGCATCTCAAACTGAAGTGCAAATGGTTCCTGTAGTCTCCAATTTAAACCTTCAAGTGGCCTCAATGACTCTCTAAAAGAATGCAAATGCATAGCTGTCTGCAAAGAATATCAATCCTTCCATTCCCCAACATCCAGTCAGAGTTGAAGAAGCTTCTTGCGTGAGAAGAGAAAGTAAAACAAGAAAGTCCAGTTGTCTCTTGAAAAAAGCACCTTTGGGACAACCACACCTTGATATGACTGAGAACCTCCATAGACCAATGATGGCTTACCTTTTTGTCATCGTGTGCTGAAAGGGTTAGCACCCCCACGTGCCCGCACCCATAATGCAATGTGTGTGTGACCACCCCCCCCCCTGCATGCCCTGCCCTCCCACACGTGCGTGTGTGACCCTCCCGTGTGGTTGCCCCACCCACACGCATGTCCGTGCGATCCCCCGTGCCTCATTTTGGCCTCCTGCACCAACCTGGAAGGCAAAAGGGAGCAGGGGAGGACGCACGCACCCCCGCCCCCTGTTTTGGGCCTGGTAGACCCCCTAGAAGCCCAAATGAGGCACAGAGGCGCCGTGCGAGGCCCCAAAATGCATTGCGAGCACCCACCCGCTCGTGTGTCCTGCCTCCACATGTTCGCTCACATGTCCTTCATATGCGCCTCTCTCCCTGCGCATGGACAGCAGACATCCCAAGACTAGCTGGCCGCATATGTGATGGGGCTGGGGTGAGGCAACGGCTGGCATGCCTGCAGAGAGAGCTCATGCCATCGGTTTCCCATCATGGCCATAGAAATTTCCCTCAATAATTCGTCCTCCACCTTTTACACAAATGGAAAACTACCAAACCGTACGGCAACAAATTTCCTGAGTCTTGGCTTGCTATCTTGTGGCCATTGAGATGATTAAATCCTGAAGAGAATTTTTTTTTCTCTCTTCATGAAGAAGCGCCAGAAGGGCTTGTCTTAAGTGTATCTCTCTCCAATGAACCATCTGTCTCTATTCTCTCCTCTTCTTACCTGTCCAAAATAGAGCATCCGAGGAAACGTTTATTTATGAGCTAGGAATCTGATCGCATAGATCGAATGATCCAATTTACATAATTCCTCTCCATTTCCCTGGCTCGGACCATTTATTTATCCTCAGAACATTTTTCAACAGGCCAAAAATCTCAAGACGGCCCATATTTTCTTTTCTTGCCGAAAACACTTTTGTGAACAAGGCTCTGGTCATCTTTTAGTGTGTGGCTAGTTCTCAAGGAGCAACTACAACTCTTTCATCATCATCCTCTTTTAATGACCCCCCCCCCCTAATCCTTTGTGGGGTGGAGTCTGGGCAATGGAACGGAGCTGGGTGTTTCCTGGCCGGATGCTCCTCCTGTCACCAATGCGGAGGTTTTTTTTCTCCAGCAGATATATTCTAATCATGCCCAGAGAGATAAATATCTGCCCCTACCTAGGATCAAACTCACAGCCTTCAGATTGTGAGGTGAGAGCTCCACCTCTAGGCCACCGCAGCACTCAAGTGACAACTACAACTGAGGCCAAAATTTACCATGGGTGTCCCACAAAACATTTGTTGGCTTGAAGGCCGTAATAAATTGCTCTCTTGTCATAACCTCTTACACATAGGCACACCCAGAATGCTCCTTATCATCCTCTTGCCCTTAACTTATAACCACAATTGGGACTGAATTTTGGTTGCTAAGCAACATGGTCACTAAGTGATTTTACAAACATTTTTTACCATGCCCAATAAGCAAATAGCAAGAGCAATAGCAGTTAGACTTATATACCGCTTCATAGGGCTTTCAGCCCTCTCTAAGCGGTTTACAGAGTCAGCATATCGCCCCCACAGTCTGGGTCCTCATTTCACCCACCTCGGAAGGATGGAAGGCTGAGTCAACCTTGAGCCGGTGAGATTTGAACCGCTGAACTGCAGATAACAGTCAGCTGAAGTGGCCTGCAGTACTGCACCCTAACCTCCGCGTAATCACAGAGTTGTTAAGCGAATCCACCTTTCCCCCATTCATTTGGCTTGTCAGAGCCCGGCTGGATGAAGGTCGCAAATTGTGGGATACTGAAACTGTCATAAATACGAGCCGGCATCCACTATTGACAGATTGTTCTTGGTTGGCTGTTTGTGTTTGTGTTGCATTGTGAGTTTTTAACGTTAGATAACTCCGACGCTGAGCTTGTCGATCAGAAAGATCGGCAGTTCGGCGGTTTGAATCCCTAGCACCACGTAACGGAGTGAGCTCCCGTTGCTTGTCCCAGCTTCTGCCAACCTAGCAGTTTGAAAGCACATAAAATTACAAGTAGAAAAATAGGAACCACCTTTGGTGGGAAGGTCACAGCGTTCCATGCGTCTTCAGTTTAACCATGCCGGCCACATGACCACGGAGACGTCTTCGGACAGCGCTGGCTCTTTGGCTTTGAAATGGAGATGAGCACTGCCCCCTAGAGTCGGGAACAACTCGCACATATGTGCAAGGGGAACCTTTACCTTTACTAACTGGTTTCTTACAGGGTCTGCTATTAATGGCCTTTCTCATTTGGACCCATACGATAGTCTTAAAAAGAGCCGAGGTGGCGCAGTGGTTTAATGCAGCACTGCAGGCTACTTCAGCTGACTGCTGTTCTGCAGTTCAGCTGTTCAAATCTCACCGGCTCAGGGTTGACTCAGCCTTCCATCCTTCCAAGGTGGGTAAAATGAGAACCCGGATTGTTGTTGGGGGCGATATGCTGACTCTGTAAACCGCTTAGAGAGGGCTGAAAGCCCTATGAAGCGGTATATAAGTCTAACTGCTATTGCTATTGCTATTGTTGGCTTGCAAAAAAAAAGAGGCACTTCTCCAAATTTTGCTTGTCTATTTGCACATATATTTGGAGATTGTTGCTTGTATTTGTGAGTTTTTGTGTTTATCTTGCTAGTAAATATTTTATAGAGCCATCTGCTAAATAATGCATGTGGAATGCCCTTATTAAATGGTGGGTTTTTTCCCCTCAATCTTGCTGTAGTAATTTCTGTTTTAACTGCTATGCTATCTTTCTCTTAATCTCCATAGTGTGGAACTACACACAACTGAAATGTTCAATATTTGTACAATGGAGATGGTTCCACGCAAAATCAGAAATAGCTAGTTTGTTTCTCGCTTTACAAAATTATTTCATGTTTCTAAAAAGTTATACAGCAGGAGAATTTTACCATTTACCCCAAAATTCTAATTTGCGACATTTAATCATAGTATAATATTGGCTTCTTGAAGTGACAGAAGAACCATTTTTATTCATGATTATTATCTGAGGGGCAGACATAATTCCAATGTGATTATCAATAAAATAAACACATTCCTTTAAATTTACTCAGCGTTTTGATATATGCAGGATCTACTCTCTCTGAGACTGGGAGAATTTTTATCAGTCTCATTAACATTCCTCCTTTTTCCACCTCTGTTCAAAAAAAAAAAAATCAATCCTAGTGGACAACCTTTTAAATAGGAGCCAGTCATGTGCAGCAGCTGCCAAAAAAGCCAACACAGTTCTAGGCTACATAAACAGAGGGATAAAATCAAGATCACGTGAAGGGTTAATACCACTTTATAAGGCCTTGGTAAGGCCACACTTGAAATACTGCATTCAGTTTTGGTCACCACGATGTAGAAAAGATGTGGAGACTCTAGAAAGAGTGCAGAGAAGAGCCACAAAGATGATTAGGGGACTGGAGGCTAAAACATATGAAGAACGGTGGCAGGAACTGGGTATGTCTACCTAGTTTAATGAAAAGAAGGACTAAGGGAGACATAATAGCAGCCTTCCAATATCTCAGGGGTTGCCACAAAGAAGACGGAGTCAAACTATTCTCCAAGGCACCTGAGGGCAGAACACGAAGCAATGGGTGGAAACTAATCAAGGAGAGAAGCAACTTAGAACTGAGGAGAAATATCCTGACAGTTAGAAGAATTAATCAGTGGAAAAGCTTCCCTCCAGAAGTTGCGAATGCCTCAACACTGCAAGTCTTTAAGAAGATGTTGGATAGCTATTTGTCTGAAACGGTATAGGGTTTCCTGCCTAGGCAGGGGGTTGGACTAGAAGACCTCCAAGGTCCCTTGCAACTCTGCTGTTGTATTGTATTGTATTATCTTTGTTGCTCTTCTCTGCACTCTTTCTAGATGCTCAACATTTTTTTATATCATGGCAACCAAAACTGGATGCAATATTCCAAGCGTGGTCTTACCAGAGGTGTCATTCAGCAGGTTCTGACCAGTTCTGGAGAACCAGTAGCGGAAATTTTGAGTAGCAATAGCAATAGCAGTTAGACTTATATACCGCTTCATAGGGCTTTCAGCCCTCTCTAAGCGGTTTACAGAGTCAGCATATTGCCCCCAACAACAATCCGGGTCCTCATTTTACCCACCTCGGAAGGATGGAAGGCTGAGTCAACCCTGAGCCGGTGAGATTTGAACAGCCGAACTGCAGAACTGCAGTCAGCTGAAGTAGCCTGCAGTGCTGCATTTAACCACTGCGCCACCTCGGCTCTTTTATAGTTCAGAGAACCAGCAAAAACCACCTCTGACTGGCCGCACTCCCGTCTATTCTCTGCCTCCCGAGTCCCAGCTGATCGGGAGGGAATGGGGATTTTGCAGTGACCTTCCTCTGCCACGCCCACCAAGACATGCTCACCAAACCATGCTTCATCCACCACAAGAATCGGTAGTAAAAAAGTTTTGAATCCCCCTGTCTCTTAACAAGCATTATAAGTGGTATTAACACTCCACCTGATCTTGCTCTTGATGTCTTCCTATAAAGCTTTAGGTTATTTCATGATATTTTCTCCCAATATTTAGGGAATATTTTTACCGACTCTAAATTCTCTGAGTCTAGGGTGTCAAACTCAAGGCTTGCAGACCCGCGGGGTGCTTAGATCTGGAAACAATGAAGGACTGGCTCACAGTGGTTCTGCTAGCAAAACAAACAAAAAATTAAACCAAAGGAGAAACATTTCCCCTTTTTGCATTTGAGCATCCAAGAAGGGACAGGGAAAGAGAAAGGGAAAGAGGAACGACAAAGAAAAAGAAGGAGAGGTGGGAAGAGAGCAAGGAAGGAAAAATAAAGAAAGAGGGGAAGGAAGAAGAAAGGAGAAGGAAGAGGGAAGGAAAAAGGAGGAAGGAAGGAAGGAAGGAAGGAAGGAAGGAAGGAAGGAAGGAAGGAAGGAGATTATAATGAGAGGGAGGGAAGTGCTGGCCATGCCACCCTGCCTCTCCCACCCACCCACACTGAGGTCAAACACAACCCTGAGGTGGCGCAGTGGTTAAATGCAGCACTGCAGGCTACTTCAGCTGACTGCAGTTCTGCAATTCGGTTGTTCAAATCTCACCGGCTCAGGGTTGACTCAGCCTTCCATCCTTCCAAGGTGGGTAAAATGAGGACCCGGATTGTTGTTGGGGCAATATGCTGACTCTGTAAACCGCTTAGAGAGGGCTGAAAGCCCTATGAAGCGGTATATAAGTCTAACTGCTATTGCTATTGCTATTGATGCAGCCTTCAATGAAATCAAGTTTGACACCCCTACTCTAAGTTATGCAAACAGAGAATATTTGAGACACAAGCTGCATTCCTATTTCCCATGCTCCCCACGGAGTCATCCGCAGAATCCTTTGGAATCTTCTATTAGTCATCCAATGTTTATTAAATGTACCAGAGCAATTGCGCCTGAGTGGTCCCTTCCATCTTCTCCAAAAGTTAAATTTCTATCACACTCAACCAAATGAGCTTGGGCCACTTTGTACAGATTCTTGAGTTAATAAGCTGTTGAAGTACATTCTACCCTTGGGAAAATTTTGGAAGTTTTTGCTCTCTCTCGGATGAGAAGAAAATGTACTAAAGGCGTCTTGATTTCTCTTTGACTCTGCAAAAAAAAAAAAAGGTTCCTTGGATGAAATCACCTCACTGAATTATTTTTCTTGGGGAAATATTGGGAAAGGATTTCGTCAGTGCTGGAAAATCGGGTCAAAAAATGTGGAAGGAGCAGTGTTTCAAAACGGAAGATCGTGAACTTAGGGGAAAAAGAATTCTCTGTCAGAGTACAATATCGTGGGTATATGTCAATACAATACAATACAGTAGCAGAGTTGGAAGGGACCTTGGAGGTCTTCTAGTCCAACCCCCTGCCTAGGCAGGAAACCTTATACCGTTTCAGACAAATGGTTATCCAACATCTTCTTAAAGACTTCCAATGTAGAGCCGAGGTGGCGCAGTGGTTAGGGTGCAGTACTGCAGGCCACTTTAGCTGACTGTGATCTGCAGTTCAGCGGTTCAAATCTCACCGGCTCAAGGTCGACTCAGCCTTCCATCCTTCCGAGGTGGGTGAAATGAGGACCCAGACTGTGGGGGCAAGTTGCTGACTCAATTTGCTAAAAAAATTGTAAACCGCTTAGAGAGGGCTGAAAGCCCTATGAAGCGGTATATAAGTCTAATAAATAAATAAATAAATGTTGGGGCATTCACAACTTCTGGAGGCAAGTTGTTCAACAGATTAATTGTTCTCACTGTCAGGATATTTCTCCTCAGTTTTAAGTCGCTTCTCTCCTTGATTAGTTTCCACCCATTGCTTCTTGTTTTACCCTCAGGTGCCCTGGAGAATAATAGCAGTTAGACTTATATACCACTTCATAGGGCTTTCAGCCCTCTCTAAGCGGTTTACAGAGTCAGCCTATCGCCCCCAACAACAATCCGGGTCCTCATTTTACCCACCTCGGAAGGATGGAAGGCTGAGTCAACCTTGAGCCGGTGAGATTTGAACAGCTAAACTGCAGAACTGCAGTCAGCTGAAGTAGCCTGCGGTGCTGCATTTAACCACTGCGCCACCTCGGCTCCTTAATAGTTTCACTCCTTCTTCTTTGTGGCAACCCCTGAGATAATGGAACACTGCTATCATGTCCTTCTATCTAGTCCTTCTTTTCATTATGATTATTTATTTATAATTATTTATTTCATAATTACTATTATGTCTATGGAGATTCTCCGTCATCCAGGTCACGGTTGCCCCAAAGGTGCTTTTTTAAAGAGACAACTGGACTTTATTGTTCTTTTCTTTTGAAGACGTCTCGCTTCTCATCCAAGAAGCTTCTTCAGTTCTGCCTGGATAGTGGGGAATGGAAGGATTTATACTCCTTGCAGACAGCTGGACGTTTGCATTCTTTTAGCGGGACATTAAGGTCACCTGGGGATTTATCTGTGTCCTCAGGGTCACCTGAGTGGTGCCAATGGTTGTGGAGCTATGTCAAAATTGAACATATCTATGTTAAAATTGAGCAGCCCTCTCTCAACAGAGGGGGAGGGATACAGCAGCATCTATCTCCAGTTTACAACACAGTCCTTTCAACAGTTCCAAGAAGGCTCCACAACCATTTGCACCACTGATGTTTCTATAAGACACACAGGCTTCTCACTCTTCGTAAGTGCCCATATTACACACATTGCTAATGAGGGGGTCAAGCATTGAGGAAATCAGGACATTTTCTTGGAAAAATCACCTTTGGGACAACCACGACCTGGACGACTGAGAATTTCGGTAGACATTTAGCTATGCGCTTTGGGATGGACAACCTTTGAATGGTGTGGGAGTAGGAATGGCTTTCCAGGGGGGGGAAATTGCAGATTACAGGAACCAGGAGTGCTACTCAGGTGAATGGATTTCCAGAAAAAAATTGCAGGCTACAGGAATCATTCACGCTTCAGCTTGAGATGCAGAGAACACAAAATCATCTCCAACAACCTGCTCCTGTGTTCCACAGTGAAGGGACACAGGACAGAAAACATCCTGCGGAAAGCACAGCTCTACAACACGGGAGTCCTTTCAGCAATTCCAAGAGGCTCCGCACCCATTTGCACCACTCAGGTGGCCCTGAGAACACAGACAAACCTCCAAGTGGCCTCAATGACTCCCTAAAAAGAATGCAAATGACCAGCTGTCTGCAAGGAGTATAAATCCTTCCATTCCCCACCATCCAGTCAGAACTGAAGAAGCTTCTCGAATGAAATGAAGTGAAATGTCTTCAAAGAAAAACCAGAAAGTCCAGTTGCCTCTTGAAAAATGTATCTAAAGAGCCAAAGACTTTGTCCACTTAGGAGCCTCCACAGAGGTCTTCTATCTTAAATTTCTCCCCTCAAAAAATAAAAAATAAAATAAAACCTGAGGAAAAATTAAAATAAAACCTGAGGAAAAATTAAAATAAAACCTGAGGAAAAATTAAAATAAAACCTGAGGAAAAATTAAAATAAAACCTGAGGAAAATGTTACCATTTTATCTCTTCGCTGAGAGACTTTTCCATGTAAAGAAGTTGAGTTGTGTTGATATGCGTTTGAAGGATCCCATTTTCCGTGATTTTTATGAAGGCCCCGCTGTCAAAATTTTACGGGAGATAAGCCTGCACTATATATTTTTTTTCTGAACTGATGAAAAAAGTAAAGATAAGCTGTCAGCTTTGATTGTAATTGTACAGCTATTCGGCTTCTCTGTTTGTCTGCCGTGTTTTATTGCTTGAGTGAACAAAATGAATCCTTTCGTTAAAATAGAAGAATCCTCTCTTTACATAATGAGTAGCGTTCAGCCTTGCTGTATTTTACATAATGCTTTCAGAGATGTGTGTGTGTGTGTGTGTGTGTGTTAAGGACATAAAAAAACCAACCACTCAGCTAATGTAGTGCAAAATCAGTCGATGGCTTTTACACAATTAGCTTTGATGAATTGTTACAGGAATCCAATTAAAAAATATGTCAAAGTCTTGTTCATCACATTTCATTATGTGTTGACCATTGTTCTCTGTAATACTGAAAGCCAATTGTTCTCCTTCCTGGCCATCTGCTTGGTGGCACATTATCAATGTGAAATATATTCTGGCTCTGAATTCCTCTCGAGAAAACAGGGCCTGTTTCAGAAGAGAGAAACGAAGAAGACGGTTGAAGAGAACTCCTTATTCAACATAGAAGATAGATAAAGAGACAGACAGACAAACAATTGAGAGAGAGAGAGATGAACAGTTTAGACCAGGGGCGTGAAATTCGATTTCACTGAGGGTGAATCAAGGTTGTGTTTGACCTCGGAGGGAGGGGCAGGGTGTGTGTGGCGAGGGTGGATGTGGCCAGCTGGACATCACTCGTGTCGGAGGCGTCTGTGGTGGCCCGAATGCTCTGCTAGTGAAAACAGCTCCCAAGCTCTGTTTTCAGCTACAACTTCCTCCTGCAGCCCTCAGCCAGCAAAAATGGGCTCCTGAGCTCCGTTTTCCACCGTTACGGCCTCCTGTCACCCTCTGCCAGTGAAAATGGGCTCCTAAGCCTCGTTTTCAGCTGCAACTACCTCCTGCAGCCGTCTGCCAGCGAAAATGGGCTCCTGAGCTCCGTTTTCAGCCGTTACGGCCTCCTGTCATCCTCTCTACGTGACTCCCCTGAGCTCTGTTTTTGCTGACCAAGGGTGGCAGGAGGCCATCGTGGCTGAAAACAGAGCCTGGGACAGCTGCGTGTGACCCTCCTGAGCTCCATTTTTCCTGGCAGAGGCATCGCAGGCCACTCCTTTGCTGTTTCTAGGGTGGCCCCACGGGACAGATCTAAGCACCCCGTGGACCAGATTTGGCCCTTAACCCTTGAGTTTGACACCCCTGGTTTGATGTTCTTATACATTGTAGGCTCCAATTTAGGACTACAATAGAGCCTCAATTTTTTGTTGCTCGGCAAGGCAGTTGTTAAGGGGCTTCTCCCCATTTATGACCTTTCTTGTCCATTAAGTGAATCGCTGCAGGTGTTAAGTGAATCTGGATTGCATTTACTCTATGGCTACATAGAGACTCGAGGCTGATGTCTCTTTTTGATGTCCTGTAACACCCCAAATGGAGAAGGTACTGATAGAGAAGGGGACGCGGTGGCTCAGCGGGTAAGATGCTGAGCTTGTAGATCAGAAAAGCCAGCAGTTCGGCGGTTCAAATCCCTAGTGCCGCGTAATGGAGTGAGCTCCCGTTACTTGTCCCAGCTTCTGCCAACCTAGCGGTTCGAAAGCACGTAAAAAATGCAAGGGAAAAATAGGAAGCACTTTTGGGAAGGTAACAGTGTTCCGTGCACCGGCATTTAGTCATGCCGGCCACTTGACCACGGAGACATCTTCGGACAGCCCTGACTCTTCGGCTTTGTAACGGAGATGAGCACCGCCCCCTAGAGTCGGGAACGATTAGCACATATGTACGAGGGGAACCTTTACCTTACTGATAGAGAAGAGAATATTTACAGAACTATGGGATTATTGTTTTTTATGTTTGGTTGTTTTCTTGCAGACATTTCATGACCCAACTATGTAACACCAAACACCATCAGTGTTACAAGAGAATGGGGTTGCTCTCTCTTTTATCTATTTTGCAAGCAAATCCCACTCTCTTCTAGCACTGATGAGGTTATTTACTTGGGTAATGAAATGTCTGCAAGAAAACAACCAAGCTCAGAGAGCACCAAGGACCTCACAGCCCAACTCCCGACTCCAAATATTCTCTTCTCTATCATTACCCATCTGTTCTCCAATGTCAGCTCTTGGAGTTCGCTGATTCAGTTGCCAGTTATGGTCCACCAGGATTAACGTAGGTCTAACTATAAATCTTCCTTCCCCATTTGATCACTTCATCTCTAATAATTGCATGGGCCAAGGTTTTATTCGGTTTCTCATCTGTAATTTATAAGCCGCCTGCTGTTTTGAAACAAGAGTGCATTTTATACCCAGTTCTGGTCCCACCAGATTTGATACCTACATCTCCGACGAAGTTGTTTGAAGTCTGACCTTGGCCAAATCTTGTCAGTAACACCAAAGGCCCATTGGGAGCTACATAACACTGAGTCATCTGCGCATAATTACAAGCCATAATTATAATGTACATTTGAATCTCTCAAAATAAGCAGTCCAAGGCTTTGAAAAATGCTTACAAATATGTAACACCAACAATATTTGCTTTCCTTGTAATCACACGTTGATTTATTTTTATTTTATTTCTGACTTGGAATAAGAAGAAAAAAACCTGATCAGTTACCTTCTGTTCATCTGAAGATACAGAAAAAGTCATCTTGGCTGTGTCTTGAACAGAGTTTGATGACAAGAAGTTGGTTTAAGGACCCTCTTCTTTTATTGTTGTTAGTTGTGAAATCATGTCCAACCCATCACGACCCCATGGACAATGTTCCTTGAGGCCTTCCTATCCTCTACCATCAACTGGAGTCCATTGAAGCTCACACTGACTGCTTCAGTGACTCCATTCAGCCACCTCATTCTCTGTCGTCCCCTTCTTCATTTGCCCTCAATCTTTCCCAGCATGAGGCTCTTCTCCAGTGAGTCCTTCCTTCTCATTAGGCGGCCAAAGTATTTGAGTTTCCTCTTCAGGATCTGGACTTCTAAAGAGCAGTCAAGGTTGATCGCCTCTACGACTGACCGGTTGGATGGCCTTGCAGTCCAAGGGTCTTGTTCTTCTCCAGCACCAGAGTTCAAAGGCTTCAATTCTTTGGCGCTCAGCCTTCCTTATGGTCCAACTTTCACAGCCATATTGTCAGGGTTCCAAATAGCATCCAGAAGTAAATCAGAATCCAAGGCAAAGTATTGCTCAAAGTTCCAATTTATTAAGAGAACCATGTTGGCACATCTGGGAAAAAATCAGCTTCCCGCTTTTCCCCACTTAGTTGAAAGTTCAAGATCTTGCCCCCACACCCACAAGTCCATCACATGGTCCAATCTTCCACTGCCATGCTGGCAGTTCCACCCATCCAATTCCAGTCAGGTGCAGCGGTGCAGAGACAAAGGATGACCTTGGCTTTCTAGAAAGAATGTTGTTATGGCTACATAGTATGCAACTCCTTACAATCCCCCCCCTCCTATTTTCCCACAATAGAAAATACATAGCAGACTAATAGAAAGTGTGGCAGGCCAGAGGTCCAAAAGAAAAGATGGCTGAAGGCCGGACACATACATTGCGACTGGAAAAACCATAGCCTTGTCTATACACACTTGTGTTGGCAGGGTGATGTCTCTGTCTTAGAAGTGGCCAAGTTCTTTATTCTGATTGCACGTTTTCTGTCACTGGAAATTGAGATACCATTTAACCGCTCTTCACTTGAAGATAAGATGGGCTCCCGGCCATTCATCTGTGTCCCATTGACGGCCTTGATTGCTGTTGAATTCTGCCTGGCGTTGCCAATTCTCTTCTGCTTTCATTTCTCACCACTGCTGTTTGGCAGGATGCAATAGTGACTTCGACTAATTGCCAAGCGTTTGGCCCAGATGACTCGGAATCAATTTCATGCTTTAATCTGGATAAACACTTGTCTTAATTAATTCCACTGAATAGGCTTCTGCCAAACGTTTTGATTTAGCGATCAAAGAGGAAGCACTGATGCAATGTGTAAGCAAGGTTTTTGGGCACAGTTGTTGCTGAACGGCTACGATAGTCTTTCTCGACTTCAGCAACTTGAAGACATGTAGATTTCAACTCCCAGAATCCCCCTGGAACACTTATTGTGTCACCAAGCTAGGGAATTCTGGGATTTGAAGTCCATAAGTCTTAATGTGGCCAAGGTTGAGAAACATTGGATTATGACATTCTCCCTTAGGGTAAGAGAGAGAGAGAAATATATTAAAAAGATGGCAGAAAAAAATTGACTGTGCCCTTTGATTTTATTTATTTATTGCCTTCTTTTTATTATTATTTATTATTATTATATTATTATTATTATTATTATTATTATTATTATTATTATTATTAATTTATTTATTTAGTTATTCTTTAGTGAGATTCACAGTCTTTGGGGCTGGTTGGTAGCTCAACAGCTCGAGTCCTAACCAAGGACCTAGGAACTGTTAAGGTAACATCGAAGGATATAAGCTGTTCCAAGTAGAGTGGTTTTTTGTAGAATCATAATGTTCAAGTCTGATAAGTTTAAAATTTCCAAATAGCGAGGTAGCCCTTTAGGTATTGCTCCAAGGGCTCCAACACACGTTTTCTTTTTCCACAGTTGCTCAACTTCAATTTGCAAGTCCCGGTACTTTGTGATTGTTTCTTGCTGTTTATCTTCAATTCGTGCATCTCCGGGTATTGCAATGTCAATGAACCATACTTTTTTCTTTTCAACTATTGTTATGTCAGGTGTGTTGTAGGCTAAGTGCCTGTCAGTCTGGATTCTGAAGTCCCACAAGATTTTGCCTTTCTCATTCTCTAAAACCTTCTCAACCTGATGGTCCCAGTGGTTTTTGCTGTACTCAAATCCAAACTTTTGGCACAATTTCCAGTGAATAATCTTAGCAACGCGGTCATGGCGTTGTAGGTAGTCAGTTTGTGAAATTTTGCTGCACCCGCTGATCAAGTGGTTGACTCTCTCATCTTTCTCATTAGAGAGGCGACATTTGCTGTTGGTGGTAACATGTTGAATTTTTGCCTTCATGCAGTTTGTGGCTAAGGCTTGTTCTCGAGCTGCCAAAATAAAGCCTTCTGTTTCTTTTTTCAGTACTCCTAATCTTAACAAGTTCTAAGTTAGTTTTTGGTCAGCTTTGCCTTCAATACTTTTCAAGCATTGGCCATGCATAGCTTTGCTTTTCCAATTTTCAGCTCGCTTCTCAATTACTTCTTTCTTATATTCAGCTTTTAACTTAGTTGTCTTCAAAAGGCCTCCTTTATTTACTTCCTTAATCATTGGTTCTTCACTTTTCTGGATGTACTCATTCAAGCTGTGTCTTTCTTCTTCCACAGTCTGCTTTACTTGTAGGAGACCTTGACCTCCCTCTGCTCTTTATCGGTCAACATCACTTTTAGGGTGCAAAGCATGATTCATTGTCATAAGCTTCCTTGTTTTTCTGTCCAAATTGTCCAACGCCATCTGGGTCCAGTCAATTATTCCTGCAGAGTATCGACTACCTAAGATGTGTCTAACCTGCCCAGCTGCAATTGACCTTTTTCTGTACTTTGGATGGGACTGAATTGGTGTCCTGTGTGATAATCCTACTCCTGTAAAGGCTTAGCACCGATTCCTCGTCCTCCGTGATCCTCACACTCAAATTTGATATACTGCAGATATGATACTCAAACTTAGCACTGCATTATTCTGTCTGAATTAAATGCAGATTAAATGGGCAAAGGATCTTTTCATCAAGCAGGGATAGAAAGGCAGGAAGGAGGAAGGAAAAATGTGTCTATTCACATGGCTCACATCTTACTCAAAGAGAGAATAAAAGATTTCCAAAATAATTATCCCCACACACATCTGTGTTGTATTTTCTTTTTCTGAGGCTGAAGCAAAGCCAGTGAATATGAAATATTAATAGATGCCTGTTCCAAAAAAGATGGTGAGGGTGATAAAAATAAAATAGCAAAAAGCCAAAACAGCCAGGGATAAAATAAATATACTGGCCTATGGAAGACAATCTCTGGTTCAGATCGTCACCTCTACCACAAACTCTCTGGATAGGCAATTTCTCTTATTGTTTAAAATAGTTGAAAGAATTGTTGTGTTGGAAGAAATATCCATCTGGTTCAGTTCCAAGCAGGGAGAAAGGCACCGGAGACAAAATGGAGGCTGGAGGCCGATTGGAAAGAGGGTTTAATGGTGAAGCAGAATTATCAAACACAGGGTCCTGATGGAGCTCAGCTAAGTTTGGTTGAAGATTGGTTGCTAGAATTGTGTAAAAGGTAACAGTAAAAGGTCCCCTCGCACATATGTGCTAGTCGTTCCTGACTCTAGGGGGCGGTGTTCCTCTTCGTTTCAAAGCTGAAGAGCCAGCGCTGTCCGAAGACGTCTCCGTGGTCATGTGGCCGGCATGACTAAACACCGAAAGCGCACGGAACGCTGTTCCCTTCCCACCAAAGGCGGTTCCTATTTTTCTACTGGCATTTTTACATGCTTTCGAACTGCTAGGTTGGCAGAAGCTGGGACAAGGAACGGGAGCTCACTCCATTATGCGTCCACTAGAATTGGGTATGTGTAGTTTAATGAAACTGGACTAAGACAGACATGATAGCAGTCTTCTAATATCTCAGGGGCTGCCACAAACAAGAAGGAGTCAAACTATTCTCCAAGGCACCTGAAGGCAGGACAAGAACCAATGGGTGGAAACTAATCAAGGAGAGAAGCAACTTAGAACTGAGGAGAAATTTCCTGACAGTTAGAACAATTAATCAGTGGAACAACTTGCCTCCAGAAGTTGCGAATGCTCCAACACTGGAGGTTTTTAAGAAGAGATTGTCTGAAATGGTATAGGATTTCCTGCCTGAGCAGGGGGTTGGACTAGAAGATCTCTTCCAACTCTATTATTCTATATTCCCATTAGTTTCATGACCTAAAATAAGGACTACTTCTTGCTCCTATTTGACATCTTTTTTTCTGTAACTCACGGATGCTTCTTATGTTAGGAATGTACATAAGTCCTTGCTAATTTCAGGCTGTTCTCAGGAACTCTTCAGAAAAATTAAAATGTGATTGCTGGCGTGTTTCCCTTTGCAGTGGAAAAAAAAATGCTACCTTGACTACTCAGGCAGATACAGTTAAAGTTCCACTCTTGAAACTCATTTCTTTTCAGCATTGCATCAGTTATTAGTTGTATTTCAAAAGGTAAAAAAATAATAATTGCACTGAGTCCATACTGTACAGATTTAACAGATTAAAAGAGTTGGAAGGGACCTTGTAGGTCATCTAGTCCAACTCTCCGCCCAAGCAGGAGACAGTACCCCATTTCTGACAGATGGCTGTCCAGTCTCTTCTTGAAAGCCTCCAGGGATGAAGCTCCCACAACTTCTGAAGGCAACTTCTGTTCCATTGGTTCCATTGGTTGATTTCCTCTTATTTCCAGGTTGAATCTCTCCTTGTTCAGTTGCCATCCATTATTCCTTGTCTGGTCTTCGGGTGCCTTGGAAAAGAGCTTGACCCAACTTCTCTGCTAACACTGCTATCATGTCTCCCCTGGTCCTTCTCTTCCCTAGACTAGCCATGCCCAGTTCCTGCAACCGTTCATCATATGTTTTAGCCTCCAGTCCCCTAATCCTCTTTGTGGCTCTTCTCTGCACTCTTTCCAGAGTCTCAACATCTTTTTAACAGTGTGGTGACCAAAACTAGATGCAGTCCTCCAGGTAGACGCCAAAACACCATGTGAGAAAGGAACAATGTGTCCTATTTTTGTTCATTTGTTCATTTTCCATATTTTGGCCACATTTCCCCTCCTTATTTCATCATAATATTTAGAGAATAATTAGAGAACCAATATGAAACATTTGTTTTTGTGCATGCCCATTCTAATATGGTATGTGTGTATTGTTCATCTATAATAGCACCACAAAGCTGAGAATGGCTGCGAGGGATGAGTCCGAAGGATGATTGGATAGAGTTTTATCTATTGGTGCAGAAAGTGAATTTAATTAATTTGCTTAACAACGCACATGAAACAGAATTCTCTCTCTCTCTCTCTCTCTCTCTCTCTCTCTCTCTCTGTGTGTGTGTGTGTTTCTATCTGTCTCTCTGTCTTTCTCTGTCTGTCTGTCTCTCTCCCCTCTCTCTCTTTCTCTCTGTCTTTCTGTCTCTCTGTCTTTCTCTCTCGGTGTGTCTCTCTATTTCTCTCTGTCTCTCTCTGTCTTTCTCCATGTCTCTGTGTCTCTCTCTTTCTCTCACTCTTTCTCTGTCTTTCTGTCTCTTTCTCTCTGTCTCTCTCTTTCTCTCTCTTTCTTTATGTCTCTCTGTCTGTCTTTGTCTGTCTCTCTCTCTCTCTGTCTCTCTGTGTGTCTCTCTCTTTCTCTCACTCTTTCTCTCTCTGTCTGTCTTTCTCTCTCTGTCTCTCTCTCTGTCTCTCTCTCTGTCTCTCTCTGTCTCTCTTGTCTCTTCAGCTCTGCCTTGATAGCGGGGAATGGAAGGATTTATACTCCTTGCAGACAGCTGGACGTTTGCATTCTTTTAGTGGGACATTAAGGTCACCTGGGGATTTATCTGTGTCCTCAGGGTCACCTGAGTGGTGCCAATGGTTGTGGAGCTATCCTATCCTATCCTCTATTCCTATTCCTATTCCTATTCTATTCTATTCTATTCTCCACTCTTCTATTCTCTTCTGTTCTGTTCTATACTTATTCCTATTCTATTCTATTCTATTCTATTCTCCACTCTTCTATTCTCTTCTGTTCTGTTCTATACTTATTCCTATTCTGAAGACGAAGACGAAGACGAAGACGAAGACGAAGCCATATTCTATTCCTATTTCTATTCTATTCTATTCTCCACTCTTCTATTCTCTTCTGTTCTGTTCTATACTTATTCCTATTCTATTCTATTCTATTCTATTCTTATTCTTTTGTAAATTCAGCCAGGTTTTTATCCCAAAGGTGCTTTTTCAAGAGGCAACTGGACTTTCTTGTTTTTCTTTGAAGACGTTTTGCTTCTCATCCAAGAAGCTTCTTCAGCTCTGACTATTCCCCACTATCCAGTCCGAGCTGAAGAAGCTTCTTGGATGAGAAGTGAAATGTCTTCAAAAGAAAAAACAAGGAAGTCCAGTTGCCTCCAGAGAAAGCACCTTCAGGACAAAAGAAGGTGTGTGGGGTTTTTTGGGGGGTTGTTGTTGTTGTAAGCTTTTTCTTCCCTCAAACAACCCCGGAGCAACTGATCTCCCGTTTCTTTTTAAAGAAATTGGGAACGATGTGCTTGCTTGTCCCAATTGATCTGCTTGCAATCTGTCATGGCAGCTGTCATTTGTCTTAGCAGCGGGGTACTAAGCAACCCGATTAAACCCAAGGGAGAACAAGATTCGCCAGAAGGAAACTAACGTTTAGTCAGGTTATCTAAACGGTGCGTAAGATGCTTGGGGAAATGTAAGGGTGGTGTTTATGGAACCAAACTTAAAGCGCAGAGCGTTTTGGATAGAAAAGAAGGACGGAGAAAAGTGGTCAGGGAATTAAAATGCCAAAGGAGCAAAATTGAGAAGTTTATATCGTAGACGAAGCTGCAAGAATTCTTGGTTGACTTGGACACTTTCCAAGCCAAGATTCGGGCAACCCATTTGAGAAGCACATTTATTTATTTACATCCCCACGTTACTATTTTTTTTATCAATAACTCCAGATGGAGAAGACACATAATACTCCTTCCTTCTCCTATTTTCCCCACAACAACAACTCTGTGAGGTGCGTTGGTCTGAGAGAGAGTGGGTGACTTTTATGCCTCAGGTGGGACTAGAACTCACTATCTCCTGGTGATTAGCCTAAAACCAGCCAACTGGATTTCATATCTAAGGCAGGACTAGAACTCACCATCTCTTGTTCATTGTCCCAAAGTCATCTAACCAGCTTTCATGCCTAAAGCGGGACTAGAACTCCCCATCTCTTGGTGATTAGCCCAAACTCAGCCAACTGGATTTCATATCTAAGGCAGGACTAGAACTCACCATCTCATGGTGATTGTCCCAAAGTCATCTAACCAGCTTTCATGCGTAAAGCGGGATTAGAACTCCCCATCTCCTGGTGATTAGCCCAAAACCAGCCAACTGGATTTCATATCTAAGGCAGGACTAGAACTTACCATCTCTTGTTCATTGTCCCAAAGTCATCTAACCAGCTTTCATGCCTAAAGCAGGATTAGAACTCCCCATCTCCTGGTGATTGGCCCAAAGTCACCCAGCTGTCTTTCATGGCTAAGGCGGGACTAGAACTCCCCATCTCCTGGTGATTGGCCCAAAGTTATCCAGCCAGCTTTCATGCATAAGGCGGGACTAGAACTCCCCATCTCCTGGTGATTGGCCCAAAGTCACCCAGCTGGCTTTCATGGCTAAGGCGGGACTAGAACTCCCCATCTCCTGGTGATTGGCCCAAAGCTATCCAGCCGGCTTTCATGCATAAGGCGGGACTAGAACTCCCCATCTCCTGGTGATTGGCCCAAAGTCACTCAGCTGTCTTTCATGGCTAAGGCAGGACTAGGTTTAGGTTTAGGTTTATTAGATTTATATGCTGCCCTTCTCCCAAAGACTCAGGGCAGCGTACAACATTAAAAGAAACACATAATACAAAAGTTTAAAAAAAATTAAATAGAATATCCCAAACCCAATTAAAATTGACAATGACATTTTTTTAAAAACTTCAAATTAAAATTAACAGTGATCAATAATTTATTTTGTTTTGTTCAGGCCAGGCCGGCTTGCTGGAAAAGCCAACTTTTTAGGGCGCTTCGGAAGGACCGGAGGTCGGGGATTATACGAAGCTCTGGGGGGCAGCTCATTCCAGAGGGAAGGTGCCCCCACAGAGAAGGCTCTTCCCCCTGGGGGGTCACTAGCCGACACTGTCTGGCCGACAGCACTCTGAGGAGGCCAACTCTGTGGGATCGCACTGGACGATGGGAGGCTGCCGGTGGCAGTAGGGGGTCTCGCAGGTACCCTGGGCCTAAGCCATGGAGCGCTTTAAAGGTGATAATTAGTACCTTGAATCGCACCCGGAAGACAACCGGCCACCAGTGCAGGCCGCCTAAAAGGGGTGTAAAATGGGAGCACCTAGGTGCCCCCATGATAACCCGCGCAGCCGCATTCTGGACCAGTTGAAGCTTCCAGGTGCTCTTCAAGGGCAGCCCCATGTAGAGAGTGTTACAGTAGTCCAAGCGAGAAAGGACGAGGGCATGAGTGACAGTGCACAGAGCATCCTGATCCAGGAAGGGGTGCAACTGACGTACCAGGCGAACCTGGTAAAAGGCCCCCCTGGTCACGGCCATCAGGTGTTCTTCTAAAGCCGCATATCCAGGAGGACACCCAGATTGCGGGCGCTCTCTGAGGGGGCTAAAATTTCTCCCCCTATCATCAAAGATGGAACAAGATGCACAAATCGGGATGACGGAAACCACAGCCACTCCGTCTTGGAGGGATTGAGCTTGAGCCTGTTCCTCCCCATCCAGATCCGCACAGTCTCCAGGCATCGGGACATCACATTGAGGGCATCATTTGGGTGGTTTGGGGTAGAGATGAAAAGTTGGGTATCATCAGCATATTGATGATACCGTACCCCCAAACCACGGATGATCTCACCCAGTGGTTTCATATATATGTTGAACAGGAGGGGTGAGAGAACCGACCCCTGGGGCACCCCACAAGTGACCCGCCTCGGGGTCGATCCTTGCCCTCCAGTCAACACAAACTGCGACCGATCTGACAGGTAGGAAGATAACCACCGTAAAACGGTGCCCCCCACTCCCAACCCCCCGAGTCGTCGCAGTAGGATACCATGGTCGATGGTATCGAAAGCTGCTGAGAGGTCTAATAGGACCAGGACAGAGGAGCAGCCCCTGTCCAGGGCCCGCCAGAGATCATCGACCAACGCGACCAATGCCGTCTCCGTGCTGTATCCGGGCCTGAAACCCGACTGATACGGATCCAGGTAGACTAGAACTCCCAATCTCCTGGTGATTGGCCCAAAGTTATCCAGCTGGCTTTCATGCCTAAAACGGACTCATAAAAACTCATTTATTTCAGAATATCTTCAGACTGATGTTGGCAGAGATTGATGTTGAACGTGTAAAATGGTTGCGTCTAATGTACTGTATTCATTAATATTTTACATGATGTATTCTACCGTTGCTCTGGTGTCCACTTCTTAGGCTGAAATAACATATAAAAATTCTCCAAAAAATAAACCCTGTGCCTTAATGGAATTAGATCTTGGCCCTCAGCCTATTAGGGAATTTGATTTCAATTTCTTAAGTTGAAACTCAAAATTACCTCTTCCACCAAAAAACTAAAGAAAAAAATCAAAAGAAAAATAAGCTGTAAAAAAGAAAATCAGATATTAGCCTGGTGTGCCTCATTCTCAGGTTGTATATCCTGCCGCCAAAATGTAAATTAGAATTTTCCTCTGTATAAAGAGTGTGCATTATTGATATAGGAAGATTTCTTCTCCATAGTGACATTCAAATCATGTTATGTGTGATGGAGGCATTAAACAGCTTTTGATGTAGATAGTTTACCAGTTCTCTAAACGTCTTGTTATTCTCTCTCTTTCTTTCGCAGGCCAGTCCTGCTCCTATTATTGTCAATACAGATACGTTGGACACGATCCCTTACGTAAGTCCCCCAAAAAATTTTCTTGTGTTTTTTCATGGTGTTTTTCTGTGGGGTTAAGTATCAGGGATGGGCTGTTGGCAGTTTGGGAGAACCTCTAGCTAAGATTCTGCGCAATTCGGCTAAGCCCCAAATCCCACTCCTGGCTGGCCCTGCCCACCCCTCCCCGGAGTTCCCACGCAGCCCATTTTGTACGCAGGTAAGTGCAGGACATGTGCGGAGGCTTGGGGAAGGACGAAAAACAGGCCTACCAGATGAACAGGCCTGTTTCTGGCCTCCAGAGGGCATCGGAGCCATTTTTGCCCTCCCGGAGGCTCAAAAAAATCCTCCGGAGCCCAGGGAGGACAAAAACACCCCCCCCTGTGATGCAGGAGGCCGACTAGGCCATGCCCACCATGGCCACGCCCACCGAGCCACTGGGAAGAGAACCCCTTGCTAAAAATTTTGAAGCCCACCCCTGGTTAAGCTAGTGTGGAGGTGGGGAACGTTTGCAAGACCACTGAACCATTGCCTGACCTGTGGCTGGTTGCCCTCTGAAGAACTAAATGTCTGAGGTCTGGCCAAATCCTAATTTTTAATTTAATTTCAGAGGAAAGGATACCTGTTAAGAAGTCTGTAACAAGCCCTCCGTTTAGCAATGTCGCCTTACATATTTGATTTGCATCTGCTGGTACAATCTCAAGATCTGCAACTTTAGTCTATCTCCTAGCACAGGGGTCGGCAACCTTAAACACTCAAAGAGCCACAAAAGTCCTAACCAGAAGCCCCCCATTCAATTCTGGAGCCGACCGGAAGTCAGGTCCATGGAGTCTCCTCCTAGTGCAGCATCCTTGTTCCTCCACCTGTCCTAACTGCAAGCCCTATCAATTGTGGAGCTGACCGGTGACAGGGAGCCGCAGCAGAGGGATGAAAGACCCACATGCGGCTCCAGAGCCATGGGTTGCTGATCCCTGTCCTAGCATTAGTGCACTTTGTTCACTCTCAAACACAACGAAAACATTTATGTTTCATAAAACAGGCTGAAGGACAGTCCACCGCCTTCTGGAAACAAATAATGGCATATTATTGTGCATGTGATTGCATTGGTGGTTACGCTGCGTTGATTCAACTTTGGGGTTGTACCAGGTATTTGTGATGACATGGGGAACGGCACAGAGGCAACACAGGCAGCTGGCAGTTCAAACCGTCCCTTTATTGCTCCAAATTTCCCCAAACGCTCCCACATTTCCGGCAAATCCCAGAGCAAAGTGATGACACACACACACCTCCAGAAACCTCTGGCGGCAAGTAGTGCAGCCCAATGCTGTGAGCACAACGGCTGGCAAAGCAAGAAATCCAGCAGGGCTAGTCAATGAAACCAGGAGGCAAAGGAGCAAGGCAATTAATCCAGGAAGCCAGGGAGAAAGCAAGGAAATCCAGGGAATTTCAAACATCAGCAACGGCACTCAACACGCCAGGAATTCAGTGTTTGTTCCCAACAAATGCCCCTCACCACACAGCGTCTCCTTAAGTCTCAAACTCCAGGTGTGCCTTGTGAAGAGGGGCGGGGCACTGTCGTCCCGAGTAGTTGGGTCAGCCTGCGCTGTTCTCATCTTCTCTTCACTCTCCATGCTCGAGGATCGGGATGGGGTGGTCCTTGCTCATCGCCTGAGCTCTGTCTCTCATGTTCACTGCTTAGCCTCTCTTGGTCATCCTGCCCCTCTTCCTCCCTGCCTACAAGCCCTCTCAATCAGAGGAGGGTTCCTACCGGTTCGGCCCGGTTCGGCCTAGTAGGTAGTAACTCAGCCGGCCACGCCCCCTAACTGATTCTATCAGCAGTGCCCAGTGGCGGGTTCCGGATCCCGGTATAATGGGGCCGGGTGTCCATCACATGCTTACTGCCCACGATGCTCCATGATGCCTCTGCGACGCTCCAGATGCTTGGCAGAGTGTGGCGCAGGTGCCGTATGCTCCATGCGCGTGCGTGGAAGCCCTGAAAACGTCAAATACCGATAAGGAGCACGGGCGTGCGTGTGGGCCCTTCAGAGAATCATACTGGAACGGTACCTGGTGCTCCCGGCAGGCACCAGTACGCCTGTACCGGGGCATACCAGTTGTAACCCACCACTAGCGGTGCCATAGGTGCCACCATCTTGCTTTTTTCTTCTGTGCATGTTCAGAAGCATTTTTTTACTACTGCACATGTGCGCATAGCGCGCATCAAGCACGCATGTGTGTAAAGCACATCACTGAGCAAACCGGCAGCAACAGAAGCCAGAACCCACCCCTGCACCCAATCCTGAAAGGCCCTGCCCTGATTCGTCTTGCTCCTCCCCATTTTCCTCCGAAGACAACGAAGCTGCTCCTTCTATCTTCATTGGCTCCAGTTTCGGCTTGTCTTCCTCCGCCGATTCAGGCTCTGACGGGAGCATGAGAGTAGTCCTCGACTTACAACTGTTTATTTAGTGACCGTTCAAAGTTACAACGGCACTGAAAAAAGAGACTTGGGGCCGTTTTTCAACTTTCAGTCATTGTAGCATCCCTGTTCTGACCCAGCCTTAGCAGAAACAAGAAACAGAATCCTCCCCCCCCAAAAAAAACCCCCCTCTTTATTTATGTCCTGTGAATTAATGGCGTTCACACACCGAAAAGTCCAGGCAATAATCCTTCAACGAGTTAACTGCAGTAAAAGACTTTATCAGTTTCTTGGGATAATTGCAAGGTCGTGCACTCACAGTTGAAAGGCTGCGAAATAAGTTCTGGCAAGCAGTCTTTACGGCACGAAGCAAAATGAGCAAAATCTACAGAAATACGAACTGTTGTCTCCTACGACCACCACTCCCCTTTCCTTCTATTTATTCCCCAGCCAGGGAGGGGCCATTCAGCGTCCATGTGTTCTTTGCTTCCCGGGTCGACTTTTTGTCCTCCGTTGTTCACCTCTCCTAGCTGCTTTGCGCATACGTGCATCTGGAACAGGCCCCAGCTGTTCTTCCTCCTCACTCATCTCAGCCTCCAAAGGCAGCTGCCTCTCCGGTGTCTGGGAAATGTTGGATGGCCCTGGCTGTATCTCAGTGTCTGACGCTGAGCATCCATCAGAGCCTTCCTCAGACTCTAAAACTGGTCCAAGTTCTTCCCCAGCCTCCTCGTTGTTCGAGTCTGCCGCCAGCTCCACCGGCAGCCAGCATGCCACAACAATCCCCATAGCCACATGGCCGAAACTCAGCAACTGACTCATATTTATGATGGTTA
Organism: Thamnophis sirtalis; assembly: GCF_051295495.1. NCBI lineage: Eukaryota > Metazoa > Chordata > Lepidosauria > Squamata > Natricidae > Thamnophis > Thamnophis sirtalis. The sequence continues at coordinate 7,135,414 of NW_028261388.1, read as the reverse complement.
CAGTGTCCTGGGGTCCCTTTTGGTGACCTTCGGATCCGCAAAGTCAATGGGGAAGCCAGATTCACTTAACAACCGTGTTAACTTACTTCACAGCTGCAGTGATTCACTTGGGCCGAGAGCCGAGGTGGCGCAGTGGTTAAATGCAGCACTGCGGGCTACTTCAGCTGACTGCAGTTCGGCTGTTCAAATCTCACCGGCTCAGGGTTGACTCAGCCTTCCATCCTTCCGAGGTGGGTAAAATGAGGACCCAGATTGTTGTTGGGGGCGATATGCTGAGTCTGTAAACCGCTTAGAGAGGGCGGAAAGCCCTATGAAGCGGTATATAAGTCTAACTGCTATTGCTATTGCTATTGGTCCTTTCTTCCTTTTAGAACCGACCAAATAAAGAAATTTTTCACCGAGATTCCTGGCTTCCCCCTTTCTCTCTATCCCTCAGTTCAATGCATTGGCCTATTTATCAGTGTTCATTTAATTCGCGGTTCAAGAAGCAGATGGGCTCATGTCTAAAAGGTTGGCTAGAGCTACGAGGGAGAAACACTATGAAGATCGGCTCAATTATAACTTTTCCTCAATGTGCAATGAAGCAGCGAGGCAGCTGTTAATGTCCTTCAGCAAACCATCATCAATTAACAAGGCTTAGGAGAAATTCCACACTCCACAGTGGCTTTCTGCGTATTGATTGAACACCCCCCTCCCCCAAATAACAAATTGGATGAGGGTTCATGTTGTGCATTTGTATCAGAGGTGGGTTCCTACCAGTTTGCACCTATTCGGTAGAACCAGTTCGTCAAATCTACCGGACCGGTTAGAAGAGGTTCCACCAGTGGACCCGGAAAGCAGGCCACACCTACAGAAGAGGTTCCAAAATGTTTTGAAACCCACCACTGGTCCTTGGATATGATTATTCTACACTATCATGCTCATATTTATAAGTGTCTCTGTGAAAGGAAAGGATGACTACTGCGTTTGTGGTGCAATCAAAACATTGCGTGTGCTGAAGTTGTTTTAACGCAAACCAAAGATGCCTTTAAAAAAAACAAGTTTACATCCTATTCTTATGCATGCCAGGGCTGTGTGTGAGGTAATTTAAGGTGGTTCTGACAAGTGTCGTCGGCATCTTCATATCCAGTCACATGGGCGCCAAGCCACTCCCATCCAGTCACATGGGCTGCAAGCCACTCCCATCCGGTCACATGGGCGGCAAGCCACTCCCATCCGGTCACATGGGCAGCAAGCCACTCCCACAAAGGAGGCGACACCCACAAAGTATGTTCGAACAATTTTTGAAACCCACCACTGATTTGTATCCTTCTTTATGTGCAGTGTTTTAATAGAACGTACAAGGAGCAGGTGCGGGCTCCCCAAAAGGTGACTTAGAACTGGTCCTCACACGTGCGACCATCGCAGCATCTCTGTGGTCGCATGTTCAGAATTCAGGCGCTTGGCATGTATTTACAACGATTCAAATATCCTGGGCTCATAGGATGGTCGCCATGTTGGCGCCGTGGTTAGAATGCAGCACTGCAAGCTACTTCTGCGGACTGCTGGCTGCCTGCAATTCGGCAGTTCGATCCTCACCAGGCTCAAGGTTGACTCAGCCTTCCATCCTTCCTAGGTGGGTAAAATGAAGACCCAGATTGTTGACAGGGGGGGCACTAGGCTGACTCTGTAAACGGCTTAGAAAGGACTGCAAAAGCCCTGCGAAGTGGTATATAAGTCTAAGTGCTATGGCTATTTGCACCCTTCCCAAATAGCTTCTCACACATAATGTCACTAAGGGAGCCCGATCCTTCACTTAATTGCAGCAATTTGATGAACAAAGAAGTTGTAAAATTGGTGTGCCTTGTTGAACAATCATCTCGCTTAGCCATGGAACTTCTGGTCCCAGTTAGAGTCGTTTTCAGGTTCCAATTAATGCATCCTTCACAAGTTGAACTTCGAGGCATTCCCTTTCTCAAAATACAGACTTACAGTTGTAAGTTAAAGATCCCCTGTTCGTTGTTGAAGAAAGATATTAAAGAGATATCCACTAGATTTTCCTAATGTCCTTTCATCCCAAATTTAATGGGATCTGTTCCACTTCCACTGAGCTAAGGCACAGTAATTTTCCTCCAGCATAGAAACTCCATTGTTCCTACTTTCCCTTATATAAGGTTGAGTCAGTCTTCCATCCTTACAAGGTGGGTAAAATGAGGACTGACTCTGTAAACCACTTAGAGAGGGCTGTAAAGCACTGTGAAGCGGTATATAAGTCTAAGTGCTATTGCCATTGCTATATGCAGGTGATTTTTGGTGAGTTGGAACGAATGCCTGCATTGCCCCTTTTCTCCTGCCAATCAATACTTCATGGAAGATCACGAAACCTAAACCTAAAATGTAATTTTTACAGAAGGCAGTTACCTGTTGTGACTCAGCAGATGTCTGCTGTGAGTCTTTTCGGTATACAAGATTCATATTGCAGCTGGGGCTTGTTAGAGGCAGGTTTGGAGATAAAAGGACGGATGCTGCCACACCCTAGTCGCAGGAGTCAACGTTCCTTCATGCGTTCCTTGGTTCGTTCAACATAGTTTGATCATCAGTCGTGGTTTATGTAAGATTCACTTGGATAAGTGCTCTGTATTTCTGTAACCCTGATTCATAGAGACTTTGGAATAAGAGTTTTGTTTCCGTTTGGTTCACCTTGTGTTGCCGTAAGAAAGATTTGTTTTTCAGTTCGTTATCTTCTGGCAGAGACTGTATTTATGTTATTTTGGCTCGCAGCCACTTTGAACTGAGAACTGATAAAGAAAAGTCCTTTTAGGTTTGTCTGCCTGCCGTTTTGTTAAGAGCCGTGAAGGGGGGACAGAACAGGTACCTATTCCAGACAGGGGTTGGGTTACGACCGGCACTACTGCCGGTTCGCTCCCTGTGCGTGCTGTGCGCACTGCGCAGTGCAATTAAAATTGTTCTGTGCATAGAATAACATATGCTCCAAACTGGAAATTAGACAGCGTACCTTCTGAAAACATGATAATTAACAAAATAATGGATTGGGCGGAAATGGTTAAATGAACTTTTAAACGGCAAGATAAAGAAGATAAAGAATACTATACAGTATGGGATAAATGGTATCATTGGTTAGAGAACAGGAATAATGAATGAAGGGAGGGAGGGAGGGAGGGAGGGAGGGAGGGAGAGAGAGAGAGAGAGAGAGAGAGAGAGAGAGAGAGAGAGAGAGAGAGAGAGAGAGAGAGAGAGAGAGAGATTAGGTTATAGGAACCACAAATGTAAAAAGAAAATTGTAAATGTAAAATGAATGGAAAGTATGTATGACGATAAACAAAATGGGATATACTGATGTCTTAGGAATGGGAAAAATGGCTGTAGAATGTGATTCTTTATTTTGGAATGGTTGTAAGTGTGAAAAATGGTCATAAGTCACTTTTTTTTCAGTGCTGTTGTAACTTTGAATGGTCATAAATGAATGGGTGTAAATCACGAATTACCTGTAAGTATTTACAAGGAAGGAAGGAAGGAAGGAAGGAAGGAAGGAAGGAAGGAAGGAAGGAAGGAAGGAAGGGGGAGGGAAGAGCGAGGGACAGAGGGAGGGGAGGACGGAGGGGGGAAGGAAGAAAGAGAGGAAGGAAGGAAGGAAGGAAGGAAAGAGGGAGGGGGAAGGAGAGGGGAGGAGGGAAGGAAGGAAGAAACAAAAGAGGGAGGGGGAAGGGAGGGAAGGAAGGAAGGAAAGAAGGAGGGAGGGAGGGGAAAAAGCTTAATAAAAATTATCTTTTTTAAAAAAATGTTCTGCGCATGCGCAGAACTAAAAAAACAAGATGACTGTGCTGACGGCGCCAACCGGGGAACCGATTCGGGGGCGTGGCTGGTAGTGGTTGCTGGAACCGCCAAACCACTACCGGTTCGGCCAAACCAGTCTGAACCAGTGGGAATCTACCACTGATCCCAGAGTTGAAACCGGCTCTCTGTTGATTTCTCTTTTGCTTTTGGCTGTAGTCTTTAAGAGAGGCCGACAGAGAGTTCAGGATCAAAATTCCCCCTTAATTCTAACATTTCTGCGATATTGCCAACATCACAGGGCTTGTTTTCCTGGAGAGTGAATGCCTTTCTTCCTCTCCCTGGGGCAGACCCTTTCAAGATTGCTTTAAGCATGTCCGCTGGAGGCAATTGAATGCCTTGGAGCATCATTTTCGACGTGAGCGACAGGCAAAGAAGGAAAATGAATATGGAAGAAGACAAGAAAAGAAGTGGGGGGGGGGAACCCCAGGTCTTCTGAGGAAACAGATGATCCCAAACAGAGAAATAGACAGCCTGGCTCATTCCAGATATTGCTTATCTGCCACCCTCAGCATCCCTTCCATTCCAGGATGGCTGAGAATTAGAATTCCAGCCACATCTGGGGTGTCGGAGATGGAGGGAATAAGGATCGGGACCACAGACTATTCGGAGGATGGATTAAGAGATGGCGTGGTGGGCGATGGGGGGGGGGGGGGGCTATGTATTTGCTTGCTGGGGCTCAGATGCTGCTCCAATCCAACAGGACCTCTGGACAATTTACAATCCCTTCTTAGAATTAGAGTTTAAGATAAAAGATGGCATGTTTCAATGAGAAGCGAGTACACTATAATAATGGCAACATTGCAAAGAACATGGGGGAATGTATCACGTGTGGATTAGAGTGGGGAAAGGGTTTCCTTCCTTCCTTCCTTCCTTCCTTCCTTCCTTCCTTCCTTCCTTCCCTTCCTCCCTCGCTCCGGTCCCTCCTTCTTTCATTCCTTCCCTCCCTCCTTCCCTTCCCTCCCTTGCTTCCTTCCTCCCTCCTTCCTTTCTCCTTCCCTTCCCTCCCTCTTTCTTTCCTTCCTTCTTTCCTCCCTCTTTTCCTTTTCTTCCTTCCTTCCTTCCTTCCTTCCCTCCCTCCCTTCCTTCCTTCTTTCCTCCCTCCTTCTCTTTCCTTCCTTCCTTCTTTCCTCCCTGCCAATGAAAACGGAGCTCGGGAAGGGCACGCGTGGTCCCTCTGGCTCCATTTTTGATCACGACAGCCTAATCCTGCCCTCTCCCAGCGGAAACGGAGCGTGCAGCACTCCCGAGCTCCGTTTTCACTGGCAGAAGGCTGCAGGAGGCGGTCGCAGCTGAAAACAGAGCCCGGGGAGTCACATGCGCCCCTCCTGTGCTCCATTTTTGCTGGCGGAAGCAGGGTGGGCTGGTCCTTTGCTGTTTCCAGGGCAACCCCGCGGGCCAGATCCACGAACAGCGGGCCTTGAAATTGACACCCCTGGTTTAGCAGGATAACTACATCCAGTTTACACAGGCACTGTAGAAAATGCCAAGATACAACTAATTTATTTTAAAAAAAAACACCTCATGGTTGTGGCCACCCGCTTAAAAAGCTGGATTCACCATTTGCTATATCTGTCCATATCTTTGATGCGGTCAAGTAATCAAAATTTGGGGGATTGGCAACCGGCATATATTTCTGATGGTTTCAGCATCCTGGACTCCTGTGACTAATGTTTGCAACCTACCCAAGTTGTTTTCCTACGAGCAAAGTCAAATGGAGGACTCTGGGTTTGCTTAACGACCATGCAATTCACTTAAGAACTGCAATGAGTCACTTAACCTTGTGGCCAAAAGAAAAGGGGAGGGGGGATGCAGTTGGGAGTGACTCACTTAACATCCGCTTTGCTTAGCAACAGTGGCCATAAGTCAAGGAGTATTTGTAGAAGGATGGGTGTTGGAGATAGCCATAAAACCTTCCACACTCTTTTCTTTTTAAACCACCAGTCCCGTGATGGCGAACCTGTGGCAAGCATGCCACAAGTGACACGCGGAAGCCTCTATGCCGTCACGTGACCCCCTAGCTAAGCTCCATCAACCAGCTGCTTTTCGGGTGTCTGTAAAACACTATACGAGCCGTTGATATACATTCAACAGATACAGGAGCAGGTAGATGTAAATCCTAGAGAGGCAGGAAATGCCTCACTGAACAATGGAGATGAATGCTAGAGAGGAATAAAGCTGCATACACGGCTGACCTAACTCCTGTAACAGCATAGACATGCACAGGGTGGGAGCAAGGGGAGGGGGGTACGGGGACCTCCCATGCAGTGATGGGTTTCAAATCTTGCTGGCGTCCACGTGGATGCGCACAGCGCGCCCATGCATCTTGGCGCTTCCCCGAGCCTCCGCGAAGCTCCAGCTGCTCAGCGGAGAATTGCACAGGCACTGTATGCGCTATGCGAGTGCGCGGAAGCACTGAAGACCTAAAAGGACGGTAAGGAGCGAGGGCGGGCGATTGGGCCCTCCAGAGCACCGTACCGGAAGAGTATCCAGTGCTCCAGGCAGGCTCCGGTACACCCGTACTGGGGCGTACCGCCTGCAACCCACCACTGCTCCCATGCCTCATTTTTGGTCCCAGGAAGCTTCAGGGAGGCTTGCTAGGCCCAAAATCGGGCACGGGGAGAGGTCGCATGCGCAAGGTATGTATGCGGGGTTGTGCTCGCATTGTATTATGGGTGTGGGCACGTGTGCATGCGCTGTCATGTGCACGCACGTGCGCTTTTGGCACACGAGGACAAAAAGGTTAGCCATCACTGCACTAGCCAATAACCCAGCATTGCCCAGGTATTTATTTATAAGGGGGAAATATCGGGACCAAACGTAATTTCTAATGTTAGGTTTCCCCCCTTACCAGAGGGAGCCCCATTGTGGAGGACTGTGAAGCTGTTACCATGGCAACACCACTGCCCTGTACAGTAGAAGTCATTTTATAGCAGTATAGTAGAAGCCATTCTAAGGCACAACAGGCTGTATTTTAACAGAACACACACTCCAAGGGGTTTTAGGGGTATCTTACCCCCACAGTATTTGTTTCCAGAAAGGAAGTCATCTGCGTACCAAGTTTGGCTGAAATTGTTCAAGGCGTTCCAGAGTTATGCTGGAACACACAGACACACAAACACACACATTTTTATATAGAGAGATATCTTACATCATTGAGGGATTCATTAACCAAGTTCCATGAGCTTAATGAGAAGCACCTGGCCTGTAGCTCAGTTTATAATCAACCCTCCGCCAAGCAAGGCACGTCCATATTCCCACTGCACTAAGAGAAGCAAAATCTCTCCGTGGTCATACAAAATTAACTTTGTCTCATGCATGCTTGGTTCGGAATGATTTTCTCCAAAAGATTGGCTTGATTAGAAGGTAAAAAGCAGCTTCAGACAAGAACCGCAAGGTAATTCTCTCGTTTTCTACAGACTGCTGGAAAACTAAGATTGAAATGGGCTCGCTTGTTTGATTGACGGTGCTTAGAGAGTCTAGCAGTCTCTAAGACTTTGTTTATGCCTCAGTGGCTAAGCTTTTAAACGCTGTGGTTTTGCTGACAAAAGGGCAAACTTGACTTTGTGCAAAAGCCATCGGACAGCCATTTGTCTGAAGTGGAATAGAGTTTGCGTCTTGAGTAGAGGGTTGGGCTAGAAGACCTCCAAGGTCCCTTCCCAACTCTGTCATTCTGTTATTTATATCACACTAGTATAAGCAGAACCCGGTGTTGTGCGGGTATCTATTTATAGGGGGAAAACATCCGGACCAAATGTAATTTCTAATGTTGGATTTTCCCCCTTACCAGAGGGAGCCCCCTTGTGGAGGACTGTGAAGCCGTTACCATGGCAACTCCACTGCGCTGCACAGTAGAAGCCATTTTACAGCAGTACAGTAGAAGCCATTTTAAGGCACAACAGGCTGTACCTTAACAGAACACACACCCTGAGGGGTGTTAGGGGTGTCTTACCCACACAGTATCTGTTCCCAGAGAGTAAGTCATCTGTGTACCAAGTTTGGTTAAAATTGCATGCGCGCGCACATGCACATACACACACACACTAATTATATACATACATACATACATACATACATACATACATACATACATACATACATACATATATATATATATATATATATATATTGAACAATAGACTAAGAAATCTTCCTTTTTTTCTGGCCCACAAGGCCAGATCTGATCAACATTGCTGAAAACTAACAGCACTTTGAGTTGGACAACAGGCAACATCTGTTGGTATGAACACTGAAAGAGTCAGATGTGGTGAGACCAACCATTTTCAAAATTCTCAATCCCACCAAAATATTAAGTGGAGATTTTGAACCTGAAAAACATTTAATAGGTTTAAGCAGATAATAGCCTGTAATTTCAGAAGAGGTATATATTGGAAGTATTGCAAGGAAAGTGTTAATACCACTTTATAAGGCCTTGGTAAGGCCACACTTGGAATCCTGCATTCAGTTTTGGTCGCCACGATGTAGAAAAGATGTGGAGACTCTAGAAAGAGTGCAGAGAAGAGCCACAGAGAGGATTAGGGGACTGAAGGCTAAAACATACGAGGAACGGTTGCAGGAACTGGGTATGTCTAGTTTAATAGAAAGAAGGACTAGGGGAGACATGATAACAGTCTTCCAATATCTCAGGGGTTGCCACAAAGAAGAGGGAGTGAAACTATTCTCCAAGGCACCTGAGGGTAGAACAAGAAGCAATGGGTGGAAACTAATAGAGGAGAGAAGCAACTTAGAACTGAGGAGAAATTTCCTGGCAGTTAGAACAATTAATCAGTGGAACAGCTTGCCTCCAGAAGTTGTAAATGCCCCAACACTGGAAGTCTTTAAGAAGATGTTGGATAGCCATTTGTCTGAAACAGTATAGGGTTTCTTGCCTAGGCAGGGGGTTGGACTAGAAGACCTCCAAGGTCCCTTCCAACTCTGCTATTGTATTGTATTGAAATAACAGACCTACTTGATATTTTTTTAGGAAGGAAGGAGGGAAGGAAGAAAAGAAGGAGGGAGGGAAGGAAGGAAACGCCAATCATGAAGTGAATGCACTGTTCGCGGTCGTTAAGGGAATCCATTGTCCGTAATGGGTCTTTTTGCTGGAAACTGGAAATAAACATCAGTTTCTGAGAAAAAAAAGTGTCATAAATTGTGGTCATGTGACTCCGGGATGCTGCAAAGAGCCAAGAATATGGCCATTGCCAAGTGCTTCAAATGCGATCATGTGACTGGGTGGGGGAAGCCGTTAGAATTTCAAATCTAGGTTGTAAGTAGCTCTGGGTAGGCCCGTCATTAATCGAGGACTACGAGTACTTATAATACAATTTCTGGAAAGTGTCTGTATGAATTGTGAGGGAAGGGAAGGAAAAAGTCACAGACTAAGAAATGGAATTAGGGCAATGACTCCGAGAAAGAAGATGTTAATAAACTGAACAACTGAGAAATAAAATCACCAGCAACAGAAATGTTATATCCAGTGCTCCAGAGTAAACATGCTGTGTAGGGCACTGAGTGTTCTATATGGAAGGCTTAATTATATGTGAGAATTCCCTGAAGTCAGAAAATGGGAAGCCAGGATGGAATACAAAGTGAGTCAAGCATTTATGATGGTGTCCAGTAAATCCACTGAACGGTACAGAAGCGATTATGGCATTATTGGATTCTGGTAAACCAATTAGATGGTTCGTACTTCTTATTACGGGAAAGATAATTGACTTTGAAGAGGCCACATTTGTCATCAAAACTATTATATGTCGTTCGCCAGGAGGAGGAAGAGGAGGAGGAGGAGGGGGGGAGAAAGGAGGAGGAGAAAAAGAAGTGGGCTGCTGTTGGGGGTTGGTGACCCCTGCCCTAGCTAGTATCATCTCTCTCTAGGGTTTTCTGCCGAGGCAGGGGGTTGGACTAGAAGACCTCCAAGGTCCCTTCCAACTCTGTTATTCTATTCTATTCTATTCTCTCTCTCTCTCCCCCCTGTTCACTGCTGCATCTTCTGATGACTCAGAAACAAATTTATAAATAGTCAGCATGATCATCATCATTTTCCATGTTTTATTTATTTTATTTATATTACTTTCCATTTCCACCAAACAGTGTGAGATCTGGGTATAGTTATTTAAGCAATCATATTCCACATATTTGTTATTATACAATACAATAGCAAAGCTGGAAGGGACCTTGGAGGTCTTCTAGTCCAACCCCCTGCCTAGGCAGGAAACCCTATACCGTTTCAGACAAATTATATTCGTCACAATAATAGCAATAGCAGTAGACTTATATACCGCTTCATAGGCCTTTCAGGCCTCTCTAAGCGGTTTACAGAGAGTCAGCATATTGCCCCCAACAATCTGGGTCCTCATTTTACCCACCTCGGAAGGATGGAAGGCTGAGTCAACCCTGAGCCGGTGAGATTTGAACCGCTGACCTGCTGATCTAGCAGTAGCCTGCAGTGCTGCATTTAACCACTGCGCCACCTTGGCTCTATAGGGTCTATACTAATAGTATAACTATATATCAATATAATTACAATAATATATAACATCTTCACCCTCAAATTCTCTCCACACTAACATTTCCTCTTTTTTTATATCTCCTCCTTTTTAACTTCTGTTTCTATTGTCTTAACTGTTGGTAAAATACGTCCCACGTCAAAAAATATTCAGTTTCTTCTTTATCCTTAATAATGAGTGTTAATCTGTCCATTTCTGCGCTTTCTAATATTTTCTTAATTACACTCCCATCTGATGGTATCTCATCATTTTTCCACTGGTTGCACAAATACAATTCTAGCTGCAGTTAATATATGTAAAACCAGATATATATAGTCTTTTTATCATATTTTTTCCGGTAGAATGCCCAACAAACAATACCTCAGGTTTCAAATCAATATGCTGCTTTATCGTTTTTTCCAATCAAGTATGTATTTCCGTCCAATATTTTTTAGCTTTTGGGCAAATCCACCACATATGATAGTATAAACCTAGTGGTTGATTACACTTCCAACATTTGGCAGTTATTTTTATGCATTTTAGCCTACCTTGCCGGTGCAAAGTGCCATCTATAAAAACATCTTATATCTTCATCATCATCATCTCCTTTTAACAATCCCATAATTCCTTGCGGGGTGGAGTCTGGGCAACTGAAAGGACCAGTGGTGGGATTCAAATAATTTAACAACCGGTTCTCTGCCCTAATGACCAGCTGGGTAGGTGTGGTTCAGTGGTCATGTGATTGGGTAGGTGTGGTCAACTCAACGTCACTCAGGTTGATGGGTGCTTTGCCTTAGCTGTTAAAATGTAATCAGGGTTAACCGGAGAGGCAGTTTCTGTAAGCAGGGCAATAAAGATTAGGCTAGAAACAACACCAGAATGTTTCCTTCCTGCCTCCCTTACAGGATTAGCCCTGTAAAGTGGAGAAAAATAAAAGGAGATTTCTTCCAACAACCGGTTCTCCGAACTGCTTAGGAAGTTAACAACCGGTTCTCCTGAATAAGTGCGAGCCGACTGAATCCCACCACTGGAAAGGACCTACCTGAGTGTTTACTGACCGGATGCCCTTCCTATTGCCAATGCGGAGTTATATCCAGCAGATATATTCTCAACTATATAAATGATGATCCCAAAGAATAGCTTACTTGGAAAATGTCTGTCGTTTTTTGTTTCTTCATTTTCTTGCATTAAGAAAACCGCGCAGGCCTTCTGTGGGTTATATAAGCCTTAATTTTCATAATTCTGGCATTATGCAAGGGGTCGGGAAGATGCTGACCAATGTTTTTGTGGAAATCTTGAGGACTGCTATTAACACAAAGGAAAGCCGGCTGTACTGAACGAAGCGAAGAAAAGCATGACAGAAGAGAGTTATCAACAGGGAAGAAGACACTCGCTGCATTATCTGAAGCTTCTATTAAAATATAATAGAAGGAATTTATGTAAAGGTGTTACGGACAATGGTACAGATTCTTAAGCATGGACAGGAGATTTCTGAGCTTTTAAATGCAGAGAAAGAGAAAGATTTAAGCTGGTCCCAGATGTCTCCGTACTGTTCCAACCCAGTCCGAAATGAGCCTTTTCACTGGATCTTTGAAAGCAAGAGTCAAGTCCCAAAAATACAGTTTAAAAATGTAAATAATTGAACACCAGCTGAACAAGGATGGGGCATTAAATGAAACTTCAAAAGGACTGGATTTTACAATAGCAGTTAGACTTATATACCGCTTCATAGGGCTTTCAGCCCTCTCTAAGCGGTTTACAGAGTCAGCATATTGCCCCCAACAACAATCCGGGTCCTCATTTTACCCACCTCGGAAGGATGGAAGGCTGAGTCAACCTTGAGCCGGTGAGATTTGAACAGCCGAAGTGCAGAACTGCAGTCAGCTGAAGTAGCATGCAGTGCTGCACTCTAACCACTGCGCCACCTCGGCTCTCTTTTCCACGGTTCTACTTGTGTAGAATTTGGTGGAATAGAAGAGAAATGATGGAATTTGTCCAGAGATATTTCTTGTTAAGTAAAATAGGGAGGGAGGGGGTTTACCCCCTTTTGGGTTTAAGTAGGAAACGTACCAGGACGCAGGGCCTCAGTGGCTAAGACACTGAGCTTGTCTATCGGAAAGGTCAGCAGTTCGTTGGTTCGAATCCCTAGCGCCGCATAACGGAGTGAGCTCCCGTTATTTGTCCCAGATTCTGCCAACCTAGCAGTTTGAAAGCATGTAAAAATGCAAGTAGAAAAAGAGGAGCCACCTTTGGTGGGAAGGTAACAGCGTTCCGTGCGCCTTCAGCATTGAGTCATGCCGGCCACATGACCACAGAGACGTCTTTGGACAGCGCTGGCTCTTCGGTTTTGAAACGGAGATGAGCACCACCCCCTAGAGTCAGAAACGACTAGCACATATATACCACTGCATATATGTATGTATGTATGTGTCTGTGTCTGTGTCTCTCTCTCTGTGTGTGTGTAACGCAATGCTTAATCACACATGAAATAACATTAACCCTCCAGAAAACATGTTTCCCACAGGTATTAATAGATTTTCTTTATGTCCTTTTTTAGGTCAACGGCACAGAGATTGAATATGAATTTGAAGAAATTACATTGGAAAGGGTAAGTTAATTATTTCTCACCCTGGACAGACATCGTTAGAAATACAAATAAAGCAGCGTGTTGGGAAACACACCCTTTGTTTCCCACTTAAGTCAGTGGAAGTCACATTATTTAACTTGAGAAATGCCTATCAATCCGGGTTTGTTACAGGTTTGAAATCTGAAAACCACTGCCGGCGTTCCAATGAGAACATAAACTGGATGTAAACTGTTTCTACTTCCCCCCTCCCCTTTGCATGCCCAAAATTACTACAGAGACAGTTTTTGGCTCATGCCATCACTCTGCTAAATACCTGATTCTCACAGCACTGTCTTAGGCCTAAAGATATTTTACCCGTGTAGTAGGGCTGTATTGCTATTATCCTTCTCATCTTTCCTAGTACTATTGGTATCTTATGATTTATCACTTTGTTGTTTGTACCTTACGGTTTATGATTGCATCTTAGTATTTATTATTTATCACATTGTTTTTTTTATTTATTTAAGTTTTTATTTTACACACATAAACACATCAACAAGAACAAACACATGACTTAAGACAACATAGGAACAAGAAGTTCCATCATATATCATACAGCAGTTCCGTATTGGTTTCTTTGCAGTTAGTGTTTTCCCTTTCTATAATTAACTATTTATAACCAAATATTGTTTATCTCTAATGTGCTATATATACATACAATTCTAGGTAAACATTCACATGGTTATTCTTTTTCTTTGCCAATCTTATATTATTGTTATTCCATTTCAGAGATTATAGAGTACAGTTTGGGTTGTATTGTTTACCATCCCAAGCATCTATTGTGACATCACCTTATTTTCTCTTTCTTTTCTTTTCTCTCTCCCTTCCTTCTCTTACTTCCCTCCTACCTCCTCTCCTTCCCCTTCTTTCTTCCCTTACCTCTCTCCTACTCTTCCCCTCTCTCTTCCCCCTCCTACTCTCTCTCCTTCTCTTTTTTCTCCCTTCCTCCCTCCTCTCCTTCTCTTACTCTCCCTTCTACCCACCTTTCCTTATCTCTTTCTTCTTCCCTTACCTCTCCTCCCTCTTCCTTCCCTACTATCTCTCCTTCTCTTTCTCTCCCTTCCATCCTCCTCTCCTTTCCCTTCTTTCTTCCCTCTTTTCACTACTTCCTTCCTTCCTATTTATCACATTGTTACAAGTACGTAGAGATTCTCAGTCCTCCAGGTCAACGGTTGTCCCAAAGGTGCTTTTTTCAGGAGGCAACTGGACAAGAGCCGAGGTGGTGCAGTGGGTAGAGTGCAGTACTGCAGGCCACTTCAGCTGACTGCTAGTTCGGCAGTTCGGCGGTTCAAATCTCACCGGCTCAGGGTTGACTCAGCCTTCCATCCTTCTGAGGTGGGTAAAATGAGGACCCGGATTGTTGTTGGGGGCGATATGCTGACTCTGTAAACCGCTTAGAGAGGGCTGAAAGCCCTATGAAGCGGTATATAAGTCTAACTGCTATTGCTATTGCTATTTCTGTTTTTTTCTTTGAAGACATTTCTTGCTTCTCATCCAAGAAGCTTCTCCAGCTTCTTCCATTCCCCACTCTCCTGTCGGAGCTGAAGAAGCTTCTTGGATGAAAAGCGAAATGCCTTCAAAGAAAAAATCAAGAAAGTCCAGTTGCCTCCTGAAAAAGCACCTTAGGGATTACTACATTGTTGTTTGGATGTACACTGAAATCTTACACACAGGAGACAAATTCATTGTCTGTCCAATCACACTTGGCTAACAAAGAATTCTGTTCTATTCTATTCTATTCTATTCTATTCAGTGGTGGGTTCCTACCGGTTCAGCCCGGTTCATCTGAACCGGTAGTGATTGGCTGCCTGGGTCGCTGGCCTGCCACGCCCCCGAACCGGTTTTCCCAGGCACACCGTAGGCACCGCCACCTTGTTTTTTGCTTCTGCACATGCGCAGAACAATTTTTATTGTATTGCGCATGCGCGCGCAGCGTAGCCACAAGCAAACCGGCAGTAGTGACTGCTGGAACCAACCCGTGATTCTGTTCTGTTGTGGTCTGTTCTGTTCCAAACTTCTGTTTCTATTCATTAGCCATTGGTAAAACAAATCCTGTATTAAAAACATATTCTGTTTCTTCCTTCTCCTTAATTTTAAGTGTGAATCTATCTATTTCTGTACATTCTAATATTTTTTTAAATTACGCTTTCATCTGTAGGGATCTCTTCACACACACACACAGACACACACAGAGAGACAAGTTGTCGATATTCCTTTGGTTATGAATTCCTCTAGAGTGGGGCACACACTAACACAGCATTATATTTCCATCACGGTGAAAATGACTGAACAAGATTTAACCAGATCCATCACAAAGAATAATGGGGAATGACAGAGGATATTTCTATTCCCTGAGTTATTGGGGCATTTTTAATCATCTTTCCTTAATTAGAGTATAAAAAGGTCATCAAATGGCACATGATCCTCTCAAGATAATATTTTGGAGCGCCAGATTGTTTTGAATGGATGTACCCAGTGATTCATTTATACTGAACGGAGGTCAACGTGATTCGTGCTCAGCGTTGTGGCTTGACCTGGCACAGATAATGGATTAGCCTTTGCATTAAACTTGCCAATGATAGAAAATGATGAGCATTTGCTTGCAGCCTTCCACAAAACCCACAGCTGAAAAACAAGCACAGGAGAGAAAACATCTCTTGCGTAGTTTGGAGACGTGGTCACAACCAGCTCTGTGAGTCACTGGCAGAAAAAAAAAAAGAAAAATTCAATTATGTCTCTCACCAAAGGAAGGGGAGGAGGTGGTGGAAATTTTTGTTTTTCTCGTGGACCTGTCTGGAGAATAATTGGGGGTTAGGATTAGGGTTAGGATCGGGGGTGGGTTGGTGCCGGTGTTACTGCTAAGTCACAATCCACGGACAACGTGCACCAGACCCACGAGGCACACCCGTGCGTTCTTCAATTGTTCTTCGCACATGCACAGAACAATTTACAGCGGCCAAGCAGCAGCGCGGGAACCGGTTCAGGGGCCTGTCAGGCCTGGGTTGCTGCCGGTTCTGCGACCCAGGCCTGAATGTTAGCAATAGCAGTAGACTTATATACCGCTTCATAGGCCTTACAGGCCTCTCTAAGCGGTTTACAGAGAGTCAGCATATTGCCCCCAACAACAATCTGGGTCCTCATTTTACCCACCTCGGAAGGATGGAAGGCTGAGTCAACCCTGAGCCGGTGAGATTTGAACCGCTGACCTGCTGATCTAGCAGTAGCCTGCAGTGCTGCTTTTAACCACTGCGCCACCTTAGGGCAGAGATGGGTTCGTACTGGTTCGGCTGAACCGGTAGTAACTTGGCAGCCTGGGTTGTTGGAACCTGCAGCGACCCAGGCCTGCCATGCCCCCGAACCGGTTCTCATACAGCGCCGCCATCTTGATTTTCAGTTCTGCGCATGCGCAGAACAATTTTCATTGCAGAAATATAATTTCCCCCGCCCTTTTTTAACGCTTCGCGCATGCACAGACCTTTTTAGGTGCAAATGCGCACACGCGGGGAGTGCCGAACCGGCAGTAATGCCGACAGCAATCGACCCCTGGGTTAGGGTTATGATATCCAGATAACTGTGAGGAGAGAAGAACGATTTATTCCTTTTTGTTTGTCAAGATTTTTTTATTTTTATATTTTTATACATATCAATGCGTGGATGGTGTGATACCTGGGTATCATACATTTCAATACAAATAAACATAGTAGTATTACTCACGCTCGTTACATTTCATTTTCTTTATTTCATACTATTTGCACATATCCCTTACCGCCATCCTTTAATTCTATCCCTTCTTCTTACTCTTTTGTATATCTTAATATCTATATCGATATCAATATCTATATCGATATCGATATCGATATCGATATCTATCTATATCTATCTCTATCTCTATCTCTATCTCTATCTCTATCTCTATCTCTCTCTATCTCTATCTCTATCTCTATCTATCTATATCTATATCTATATCTATATCTATATCTATATCTATATCTATATCTATATCATCTATATCTATATCTATCTACATCTATATCTATATCTATAATATCTATCACACACACACTATAGTTCCTCTCTTATTTCTATTTTTATTTTATCTATCTATATCTATCTATATCTATATCTATATCTATATCTATATCTATATCTATATAAATCTATATCTATATTTATATCTATATCTATCTATATCTCTATCTCTATCTCTATCTCTCTCTATCTCTCGCTATCTATATCTATATATCTATATCTATATCTATATATCTATATCTACAGTATATCTATATATCTATTATATCTATATCTATATCTACACACACACACACACACACACACACACACACACACACTATAGTTCCTCTCTTATTTCTATCTTTATTTTATCTTTTTTTCCCTTCCTGTCACTATAATATTCAAAGACATGGTAATAACAAATATATTCTTTCATTATCTAATCACTTATTGTTTAATTCTAATCCTTCACTATCAACCATATTTTTATACTTATATCACTATCACACTACATACAAACCAGTTATCCAACTTATAAAATTCTAATATTCATATACATTATTACAATACTTTCATGTCATATTTTTACTTTACATTCCCTTTCTTTTCCCTTCATCCTGCATCTTTTGCTCACATCCCAATTTTTAATCTTTTTTTGGGGGGGAGGGGAGACTTTCATGTCATATTTTTACTTTACATTCCCTTTCTTTTCCCTTCATCCTGCATCTTTTGCTCACATCCCAATTTTTAATCTTTTTTTGGGGGGGAGGGGAGGGGGTTTGCCTCCCATACACATCTTTTAGATCTTTTAAATCTTTGAGAAACGGGGTAAAACAACACAGTGAAATGCAGTCCTCGACTTACAACCACAATTGAGACCAAAATATACGTCGTTCAGTGAGACATCTGTTAAGTGAGTTTTGCCCCATTTTACGACTTTTCTTGCCACCTTTGTTAAGTGAATCCCCGTCGTTGTTAAATTAGTAATTTTAGTAACAAATCAGTAATTGCCCCATCCAACGAGGCTCATCCAACCGACCAACAGCTGCTTGTGCTAATCAGGCTGTGCTGAAGCTGAAACCGGCTGTTTGCTATTTGCTGCAAGGAGGCAAATTCCTGGGAGGCAGAGGCCAAAGAGTAGGGGCCAGTGGATGTGCAGGGTTACATTTGGTGTATAAGATGCACTCAAACTTTCACCCTCTTTTAGGGGGGGAAGTGTGTCTTATAGTCTGAAAAATATGGTAGCTGGTAACACCACGATTTAGTGGGTTTGTCCTTTTTTCTTGAGGCTGCTGGGATTTTTGGGGGTGGGCGGAGTGGGGGAAGGCGAAAAACCGCAAAAAACCTCAGAGATGTAGAAATAGCAATTATAGAGACCTTGGCGTAATCCTCCAGGTTCAGTTTTCAGCAGGGATATTATTCTTCCACTGCTGCAAACAATTATCTTCCATTTTTCTCAGGCCTCATTATATTCAATTGTCTTCCTTCCGGTAAGGAAGAGAAATAAATAATTAACAGATGGTGAAGCCAATTCTTCTGTCTGTACATGTGCAGAAAAAGAGGAACTGCTGAACAAGCATCTAGAATTGAATTCCCAGTTGGCTGTTGAGGGTTCTTTCATTTCGGGAAACCAGATTAAGGGCCTAAATGAGCCGAAGCTTTAATTTTTCCTGAAATATTTGGATTTATTGAGGTCAAGAGAGTATGTAACATGGAGTCTCCTTCAACTAGAGTTCAATTCCTAGCAACTTCGTTGACAGGTCAATGGCTTCTCCTCCTACCTTCTTCTGGATTTTTTTTTTAAATTTTTTAGTCCAGGGGTCAGTAACCTGCGGCTCTGGAGCCGCCTGTGGCTCCTTCCTCCCTCTGCTCTGACTCCCCATTGCCAGTTGGCGCCACAATTTTGAGAGAAGCTTCTGGTTGGGAGGGGGGAAAGCACACTAGGAGGAGACTCTATGACAAGGGGTTTCCAGTCAGCTCCACAATTGATAGGGCTTTCGGGTTAGGGCAGGAAGAGGAAAAAGGACACCATGCTAGGAGGAGACTCTATGGTCATCTCCACAATTGATAGGGCTTTCGGTTAGGACAGGTAGAGGAAAAAGGACACCATGCTAGGAGGAGACTCTATGGTCATCTCCACAATTGATAGGGCTTTCGGTTAGGACAGGTAGAGGAAAAAGGACGCCGCGCTAGGAGGAGACTCTATGGTGGGGGAACCGGACTTCCGGTCGGCTCCAGAATTAAACGGAGGGGCTTCCAGTTAGGACCTTAGTGGCTCCTTGAGTGTTTAAAGTTGCCGACCCCTGTTTTTGTAGCTCCCACAGTCCTGATTTTCCAAAATCTCTTATCCAGGTACAGGTAGAGCTAAACTCAACCACCGTTCATTTAGTAACCGTTTTAAGTTACAACAGCACTGAAAAAAGTGAACTACGGTTATTTTTCACACTTACAGCAGTTTCAGCATCCCTGTGGTCACATGATCAAAATTTGGATGTTTGGCAGCTGGGATGGATTTATGAAGGTTGCAATGTCCTGGGCTCATGTGATCATCTCCTTTTGGGGCCTCCTGACAAGCAAAACCAGATTCACTTGACAATTGTGTTGCTAACTGAACAACTGCAGTGAATCCCTTAACAACGGTGGCGATAAAGGTCAAAAAATGGGGCAAAACTCACTTAGCAATAGACGTTTGGGGCTCAATTGTGGTTATAAGTCAAGGACTATTTGTACAGAGTATCTATGCTCAGTCAAAGTCTGTTAGGGACTTTGATACTGGACACCTAAACTTATTTATGTTGTTTTGAACATAAAATAAAAAGGTTCTTTTAATAGAATACAGAATGGTAGGGTAGGGTAGGATAGGGTAGAGTAGAGTAGAATAGAATAGAATAGAATAGAATAGAATAGAATAGAATAGAATAGAATAGAATAGAATAGTTGGTAGGGACATTGGAGGTCTTCTAGTCCAACCCCTTGCTCAGGCAAGAAACCTTATGCCATTTCAGAGAAATGAATGTCCAATTTCGTCTTAAAATCTTCCACTGTTGGAGCATTCACAACTTCTGGAATCAAGTTCTTCCACTGATTAATTGTTCTAAATGTCAGGAATTTTCTCCTTAGTTCTAAGTTGCTTCTCTCCTTGATTAGTTTCCACCCATTGCTTCTTGTCCTACCTTCAGGTGCCCTTGGAGAATAGTTTGACTCCCTCTTCTTTGTGGAAGCTGAAATATCGGAAAACTGCTATCATGTCACCCCTGGTCCTTCTTTTCATCAAACTAGCCATACCCAATCACAGCAACCGTTCTTTACAGGGCAACCTTTATATGGCAAAAGTTTTAGCAGTGGTTTAATAAAGCAACGAGCCTAGCTGTGGTTTAATTTCTCTCTCGGCGGCGATAAAAGCCGGCAGCTTCCGCCACAATATTTGTCCTACAAAAATTGCCTTCGATTGATTGCTTGCCCTATTTTCTCCATCTTGCGTGCCCACTTTGTAATTTCATCTTTGCAAGGGTACAGCTGACGCCTCCCTTCGGCATTTTATAATGTAATTAGGCTAGCCTCATTCCTGAGCGACGCAGCGCAGGAAGGATATTTAAATGATTAATCCGGGGGAAGAAAATCGGTCGTTGATATTTGCAACACGATCGATCCAAAAGGCACATTATCAGCGGGGGGGGGGGGAGAGTGGGCGTGGGGGAGGGGAAACAACCTGGTCACTGCCCGAAGGAATTTGACATGGAGAATAGGTTGGTGGGAAGAGGTGGATGTAATTAGGTTGAGTGGAGAGTGTGATCCAGAATACTCAATAGGGGGAAAATAATGAAAAGGAGGCCAGTGAAAATAACCAGATACACAAGAGCCTAAGAAGAAGGAATACAAAAGTGTTTAGCTGAACAACAGAACAGGATACGAAAGAAAAAAAAACAGATTATACAGATAATCCTCGATTTATGATTAGATTGGAGTCCAACATTCCTTTAAGAAATTTTCAATTAAGGCAGGGGTGTCAAACTCGGTTTTATTGAGGGCTACATCAGGATTGTGTTTGACCGGGGGGGGCGTGGTGGGTGTGGCGAGGGGGGTGCCGCCAGCTCATT
Source organism: Thamnophis sirtalis (assembly GCF_051295495.1). Classification (NCBI taxonomy): domain Eukaryota; kingdom Metazoa; phylum Chordata; class Lepidosauria; order Squamata; family Natricidae; genus Thamnophis; species Thamnophis sirtalis. The sequence continues at coordinate 7,114,361 of NW_028261388.1, read as the reverse complement.
GTCACTTGTGTCAGGGACACCTGTGGTGGCCCGAGCACTCCACCAGTGAAACCGGGCTCCCGAGGTCCGTTTTAGGCTGCGATGGCCTCCTGCAACCCTCTGCTAGCGAAAACGGAGCTCAGGACGGCCGCCATCGGGCCTCCCGAGCTCCGTTTTAGGCTGCGACAGCGTCCTGCAACCCTCTGCTAGCGAAAACGGAGCTCAGGACGGCCGCCATCGGGCCTCCCGAGCTCCGTTTTCACTGGCAGAGGCACTGCGGGCCAATCCTTTGAAGTTTTCCGAGCAGCCCTGCGGGCCAGATCTAAGCACTCCACGGGCCAGATTTGGGCCTCGGGCCTTGATTTTGACACCCCTGCGTTAAGGGTATGTTGGCCTTAAGGTGCTCCGTTTGATTGACTTCCCAATTTTGCAGCACAGTTTTGCAGCAAATTCCAGGAACAGCTTGTTCCCAGAAGTTGTGGGTGCTCCATCCCTGAAGGCTTTCAAAAAGGGACTGGGCAGCCATTGGTCTGAAATAATATAGCAGTGGGTTGCACTGGAAGACCTCCGAGGTCCTTTCCAACTCTATTATTATCTGTTCCAAATGCTTGACACGTCTGGATGCCATCCAATTTGCTGTTAATGCTGCCATCATTTGGAGTCTGTGTGGGTGTGTGCATGCAGACACAATATCAAGCTAAGCCATCGAAGTTTATGCACACATGACCTTATTAATGTAACCTCAGAACCAATCACCATTAAAATGCCACACTGTAGCTGCCCGGTTGACCTTTAGCTACCAAATTCGTTTAAGATTTCTCCCTGAAAATGGACTAAATTGATGCTGTGAATTGAATGCATAGAAAGGCACTTATTTTGCATAACTTGCTACTCGTGCATATGTTGATTTTTCCGCCCCCAGGGAGTAAGTATGGAATAGAGTAGAGTAGAGTGTCAGGCCTGCAGTTATATTCCTTTTAGGATCTTTGGCCTGCCACACACTCTATTATTTTACTATGTGTGATGTTCCCGTGGTTTGTCCATGAGGCCAATGTGGAGAAAAGACAAGACACGACCTTTCTCGGGATGGGGAAACCCAGATTGGGGGTCTGAGAGCCCCTTTTATTGAGATAGGACAAAGGCAGGAGGAGCAATAGCATGTGAGTAAAAACAGCCTGTAAAAGTACAATTTCTAATCTGCTCAGGGAAGTTCTGTCTATATATGGTCAAATCCTGGACGTCATTGGTAGGGCACATCTCAGAATGTTATGTTATGCACTATCAGGATGTTATGGAGTTTTAGGAGTTTGTTTTCTCCTGTGTGGTTCAGCGTGGCTCTGCATGCCCTGGTATGAACTGGGCCATGGGTGACCGCTACGCCTACACAAGGAACTATATTACAACAACTATGCTGTTTCATTAGTGTAGTAATTGAGAGGGGGAATAGTAAGGAGTAGAATTGTAGAATTCTATTATTTTACTATGCTGTTTCATTAGTGTAGTAATTGGGAGGGGGAATAGTAAGGAGTAGAATTGTAGAATGGGTTGTTGTCATAATCGGACATTCCTTTCTAAAAGCCCAAGGTTATCCTTTGTCTCTGCACTTCTGCACCGGACCGGAACTAGATGGGTGGAAATGCCAGCGTGGCAGAGGAAGATTGGACCATGTGATGAACTTGTGGTTGTGGAGGCAAGGTCTTGAACTTTCAACTGGGTGGGAATCCAAGGAAGCTTTCAGATTCGGCATTCCACAGTTGTGCCAACATGTCTCTGTTATTAAATTGGAAGTTTAGGGATAGCTCTGCCTTGGACTCTGATTTATTTCTGGATGATATTTGGAACGTTGACATAGAGTAGTATAGAATAGAATTCTTTATTGACCAAGTGTGATTGGACACACAAGGAATTTGTCTTTGGTGCATAAGCTCTCAGTGTACATAAAAGAAAAGATACATTCATCACGAATCGTAAAGTACAACACTTAATGATAGTCATAAGGTACAAATATGCAATCAAATCAAGCACAAAATTACAGTCACACTGTCAGCACCTCTTCATTGAGTAATTAGGAAAGAAGACCACGAGACTCCATAGGTAGAAATCAAGTGTACTTTTACTAATTATAAATGATTAGAAGCGTAGCAAAGCGAAGACTGATTATTTAGGCGGGAAAGCGATTGATATATAAAATAACCCATTCCCCACCCCTTGGCATCCCAGTTACAGTCCAATCATAATTCTCCCTAAGTGTCAGGTGTGAGATAACTTTGAAAGGCATCACCAAGATGGAATGTCGGTGCCGTTAGCCTTGGCGGGAATCTCCTCCGCATGCGTAGTCCGACAGGCAGCAGAACTCCAGAATCTTCCTCCAGCACAATTAGTAACCCCTCCCAAATACCATGCCCTCCCTCCCCGTTTCAAATGGCAGCCGAAGCAACAGCAAAGCAGAGGCTGACACACACACTCATAAGCGGAAGGGGATGGGTGATAGGAACGATGAGAAGATTAATAGTAGTGCAGACTTAGTAAATAGTTTGACAGTGTGGAGGGAACATACCGTAGCCTTATCACATAAACCTTTAAGCTGGCAGTTATTACTTTTAACTCGGAAGCTGCATACTGTTCCCGATAGCAAGGGAGCTGAGATTTGATCTTGAAATATGCTAAGAATGGCTTTAAAAATTTAACTGGCACATAATGTTGGGGAAGGTGGTTGAATGCATGTTCGGCTTCTCAAAGAACATGACAACACAGAGGCCAGGTTGCAGCACATCAATTTCCTGGTTGGAGTAAATCAGGGCTGTTGAACTCTTATTTCATTGAGGGCCGCATCAGGGTTGTGTTTGACCACAGGGGGCCAGGATGGGCGTAGCCAGCTCAACGTCACTCATGTCAGGGGCGCCAGTGGTGGCCCATTCTCCATTCCCACCCCACTCTGGGGCCAGCCAGAGGTGGCATTTGCCAGTTCTCCAAACTACTCAAAATTTCTGCTACCGGTTTGCCGAACTACTCAAAATTTCTGCTACCGGTTCTCCAGAACCTGTCAGACCTGCTGGATTTCACCACTGCTCTATTGTTGTTGTTTTAAATATTTTAAGTGGCCATATTGCAGGTGTGAGAGGGGAAGAGATGCTTATTCATCTTATTGAAAAGGGACACATGTTTAGCTGCCTTAGAAATAAATAAAATATGTGATCTTTATTTTTCAAGCTGATGCATGCCCTACCCTTGCTATTCATTTGAAAAAAATGCCTTTTGGGAACCATCTCTTGAAATTGCCTTATTGATACAGAAAGCAAAGAAGTAAAATTAGGCTCAGGACACGATGCATCCTCAAAGCTGTGCTTTTGAAACCATAGTTAAAAATAAATAAATTATTGCTTGTTTGGAAATCATATTAATGGAAAGATTCAATTGGTGGGGGTCAGGCTCTGCTTCCCTTCCCTAGGCAGTTAAAATGCCATTGATGCGAAGATTATTCCGCGATTAATTTCTCCTTTTCCCCTTGCACAGCTCCCATTAATTACTGAGCGATGTGTAAATGCTTTAAAATCCCTTCAAGAGTTCAGCCGCATGGCTTTGAAATCAAAACGGCTTCCAATTTAGGCAACCATCGATTTCGAATTTTGCCTTCAAAGCACTTAAATCTGACCATTTTTTTGCAAAACGCCAGGATTGATTTCCTTCTCCAGCTGCTAAAGTCTTAACCCGGGTTGATTTATAGACTGGGTTGCGGGAAAACTTGATGGGATTCCATGAAAGTCAGTGTTTCCTACCCAACCATGGAACCTCCAGATAGCTGGACTTCAATTCCCAGAATTCCCGTACCAGCAAGGCCATTCCTGCACATTCTGACAATAAAACTCACTCATTAGAAACTGGTGAGGTTGGAAAACATTGGTACCAATGGTAAAACATTCACTTGAATAAATTGTTTCAACTCCTACCCAAAACAACTCTATAGAGCACTGCACACCAGACAACTAGACACAAGGACAGTTTTTACCCAAACGCCATCACTCTGCTAAACAAATAATTCTCTCAACTATTAATCTTCTCATCATTCCTATCACCCATATCCTCCCACTTATGACTGGTACGACAGTTGCTTGTATCCTGATTGTTTCCTAGTATGATTTGATTGCTTATTGCTTAATGGCTATCATTAAGTGTTGTAGCTTACAGTTGTGACAAATGTATCTTTTTCTTTTATGTAAAGTGGGAGGCACAAGCTTCCTTGTGTTCCAATCAAACTGGCCAATAAAGAATTCTATCCTATCCTATCCTATCCTATCCTATCCTATCCTATCCTACCTATCCTATCCTATCCTATCCTATCCTATCATATCCTCTATTTCCTATTCTATTCTATCCTATCCTATCCTATTCTATACTCTATCCTATTCCTATTCTATTCTATCTCTATGCCTGTCCTATCCTATCCTATCCTCTATTCCTATTCTATTCTATTCCTATTCCTATCCTATCCTATCCTATCTTATCCTCTATTCCTATTCCTATTCTATTCCTATTCCTATCCTATCTTATCCTATCCTATCCTATCCTATCCTATCCTCTATTCCTATCTATTCTATCCTATCGTCTATTCTATTCCTATTCTATTCCTATTCTATTCCTATTCTATCCTATCCTATCCTCTATTCCTATTCCTATTCTATTCCTATTCCTATCCTATCCTATCCTATCTTATCCTCTATTCCTATTCCTATTCTATTCCTATTCCTATTCCTATCCTATCTTATCCTATCCTATCCTATCCTCTTCCTATTCCTATCTATCTATTCCTATTCCTATTCCTATCCTATCCTATCTCTATTCTATCCTATCTATTCTATTCCTATTCCTATCCTATTCCTATCTATCCGATCTTACCTATCCTATCCTATCCTCTCCTCTATTCCTATTCCTATTCCTATTCTATTCCTATTCCTATCCTATCCTCTATTCCTATTCTATTCTATCCTATCCTCTATTCCTATTCCTATTCTATTCTATTCTCTATTCCTATTCCTATCCTATCCTATCCTCTATTCCTATTCTATTCTACCCTATCCTATCCTCTATTCCTATTCTATTCTATTCTGTTCTATTCTTTTCTATTCTATTCTCTATTCCTATCCTACCTATCCTCTATTCCCTATTCTATTCTCTATTTCTATCCTATCCTATCCTCTATTCCTATTCTATTCTATCCTATCCTCTATTCCTATTCTATTCTATTCTCTATTCCTATTCCTATCCTATCCTATCCTGTATTCCTATTCTATTCTACCCTATCCTATCCTCTATTCCTATTCTATTCTATTCTGTTCTATTCTTTTCTATTCTATTCTCTATTCCTATCCTATCCTATCCTCTATTCCTATTCTATTCTCTATTTCTATCCTATCCTATCCTCTATTCCTATTCTATTCTATCCTATCCTCTATTCCTATTCTATTCTATTCTCTATTTCTATCCTATCCTATCCTCTATTCCTATTCTATTCTATCCTATCCTCTATTCCTATTCTATTCTATCCTATCCTCTATTCCTATTCTATTCTATTCTCTATTCCTATTCCTATCCTATCCTCTATTCCTATTCTATTCTACCCTATCCTATCCTCTATTCCTATTCTATTCTATTCTGTTTCTATTCTTTTCTATTCTATTCTCGATTCCTATCCTATCCTATCCTCTATTCCTATTCTATTCTATTCTATTCTCTATTTCTATCCTATCCTATCCTCTATTCCTATTCTATTCTATCCTATCCTCTATTCCTATTCCTATTCTATTCTACTCTATTCCTATTCCTATCCTATCATGTATTCCTATTCTATTCTACCCTATCCTATCCTCTATTCCTATTCCCATTCCGATTCCGATTCCCATTCCTATTCTATTCTATTCTATTCTCTATTCCTATTCCTATTCCTATCCTATCCTCTATTCCTATTGTATTCTATCCTATCCTATCCCCTATTCCTATTCTATTCTATTCTATTCTATTCTTATTCTTTTGTAAATTCAGCCAGGTTTCTATCCCAAAGGTACTTTTTCAAAGGCAAGTGGACTTTCTTATTTTTCTTTGAAGACGTTTTGCTTCTCATCCAAGAAGCTTCTTCAGCTCTGACTGGATGGTCATTTGCTGGTCATTTGCATTCTTTTAGAAAGTCATTGAGGCCACTTGGAGGTTTGTCTGAGTCCTCAGGGCCGCCTTAGTGGTGCAAATGAATGTGCAGCCTTCTTGGAACTGCTGAACGGGCTGTGTTGCAAACCCTGAGGTTGCAGACAAGTGCTTCAACGCTGGAGGTTTTTAAGAGGAGGCTGGACAGCCACTTGTCTGGAATGGTACCTGAGCAGGAGGTTGGACTAGAAGACTTCCAAGGTCCCTTCCAACTCCGTTATTCTTTCATTCTATTCGGAATGAAGCAGCACTTCAGTTCCTGCAATCTTTTTTACGCAGTTTCAGAATACTTTTCCCCCAATTCTTTACAAAACAGCCAAATGAATTCTTGGCAGTCCTTCAGAGAGGAGACTATGTAGGGCTCTTTGACCTCTGCCTCTAATTGGAAGTGATTTTTTTCCCCCCCAAATGCAATTCTCACAGAGTCTCTTTAATAAGATGAATGGAGAATAAAGGGCGAAGGTTGGGATCACTACATTTCTAGCTGGCTGAATTATTTCCCAGTTCGAACAATCTATGCCGAAGTGTAATAAGGTTTTTTTTAACTGCCTCCGGCCAGGTGGTGGAACCTGTTTGCTGATAACAGAGTCGCTTGCAGCTTGTAAGTTGACATAAATGTCTTCTAAATCTTTTATCAGCCTGAGAACTGACTCTTATAATTATTTTAGGCCTTGCAGGGTGTTATCACGAACTGGTTGCAAAATTGTATTGGGTCAACTGAAGTTATTTCCCTTGGTGCTTGAAGGACCACAGGGAAGAATCAGTGGTCTTTGAGAATGGAGGGCCAAAAAGTTTTTCTCAACCTTAGGAACTTTAAGGCAAGTGGACGTCAACTTCTAATGTGCCTAAAGCATTCATTATCCATGCTCAGTATCACCTTGACTCTGCACAGGTTCAAGATCGCCTTCAGCCAAATTGCCCTCCTCCAAATATTAAGAGAAAATCTACATCTGCTCCAGGATCTTTGCTTCCATCTCTTTGCATGTTGCAAGTCTTACTTCATTCTAAGCCTTTGCTTTCCTGACTTCATTCTTTCAAGATTGAGGTGCGTCTCCTGGGCCTTCTTCTCGGCCAGATCCAATTTGAACTGAGCTGTTTTGCCAACTCTTTCTCCTGGTGGCAGCTTAGCTCCAACAACTGCTTCCTGTTGGGGCCCTAAGGAGCCCAGGCAGGGAGGGGAGGAGTGGCTGGGAGGGGAGGGGTGAGTAGAGGCCGGCGAGGCACCCTTCGGTGTGAGTGACATTGAGTTGCCCATGCCCACCCAGTCACGTGACCACCTAGCCACACCCACCCAGCCGATCATTAGGCAGATCATATTAGAGGTCTGCGGGATTTAAAATTATGAATTTAGTGGTCCTTGAGGTCCGAAAGGTTGGTAACTCCTGGACTAGAAGACCCCCAAGGTCCCTTCCAACTCTTCTCTTCTCTTCTCTCTTTTACTCTGCTCTACTCTACTCTACTCTACTCCACTCCACTCCACTCCACTCCACTCCACTCCACTCCACTCCACTCCACTCCACTCCACTCTATAATGGAAGGCAGTAAGGCCAAAATACAAGAGTCAAAGAATTTGAGGAAGGAAGAATTGAAAATTGGGATCCCACCTTGTCTGACGTTCGTTGCCTCTATATTCTTTGCCTTTATGTTCAAGAACCCCCAATTTTCACCCTTTTTTGAAGCTTAAGCTTGAAATAGAATTTTATAAAGGAGCCCAGCTCCACTGCTCCAATTCACCTTAGCAAAACGTAAGGGCGGGAAGCCCTGTGAAGAATTTATTTTATCAATTTATCACCATCCTCCCTTCTCCTTTGCCTCTCCTGCTTTCGGTTCCCATCCTTCTGGCTGTCTGCAAATTTTTGGATTTCGGTTGAGTCATTGATTGGGGAGAAAGTTGTGTGCCAATAAAGGCAACAGCTTGCTAAGCAGAAACGTTAAAAAGGCCCGAGCTGCCGTCCGTTTGATCAATTGTGTTTACTCGGAGATGGAAGAAAGCGTCCCCGCTGTGATGGAATGGAAGGATTACTTTTGTGTCTGTCAGCAACTAAAACTCTCCGGAAAGGAAGAAAAATGCACAGCGCAAGCACTGGCATCAGCCTTGGTGGAACGTCTCACGGAGAAAGTCCGAACAGGGGTCAGTTCAAAGGTCCATCCCAGTAGCTGGCTTGCCTCTGACTCATCCCGCTGCTTCAGAAGATTTTAGCGGAACAAACTTTGCTTGTCAAAACCGTGACCCGTCAAAACCGCGGTCCACTAAAGCGCGCCCGATTAAAGCGCGTACCTGACGTCATCAGCAGCGCGACAAATACGACCGCGGAGAAAAAAGGGCGCTTTAAAAAGCGCTTTGAAAGCAAGCCGATTCACATAAAGGTAAGGGTTAGGTTTAGGGTTAGGGTTAGGGTTAGGTTTAGGGTTACGTTAAGCGTTAGGGTTAGGGTTAGGTTAAGGGTTAGCGTTAGGTTTAGCGTTAGGTTAAGGGTTAGGGTTAGGTTTAGGGTTAGGTTTGGGGGGGTTAGGTTTAGATTTACGCGTTAATTTTAAGTTTACCGCTCACAGCGTGCTGTTTTCGTCGCACTGTGATGACGTCACGTACGCGCTTTCGTCGAGCACGCTTTAGTCTACCGCGGTTTTGTGGTGGAACCGTCAAAACTCTTTAATGGCAAATGTTTGTCTGAAGTCTAGCAAAATTGGGTATGGCAAGAATTGGGAGATGTCTACTCTAGAGAAAAGAAGGACTGGGTGGGGGACATGATAGCACTATTTCAGTATTGGAGGGGCTGCCACAAAGAAGATGGGGGGGGGTCAACCTTTTTTCCAAAGGACCAGAAAGTCAGGTAGGAAACAATGGATGGAAACCAATGAAGGAGAGGAGCAACCTGGAGTTAAAGAGAAACTTCCTTAACAGTGAGGACAATTAGCCAGTGCAAGTGCTTGCCTTCAGAAGTTTTAGGTGCATCATCACTGGAGGTTTTGAAGAAGAGGCTAAACCAGGGGTCGGCAACCCATGGCTCTGGAGCCGCATGTGGCTCTTTCATCCCTCTGCTGCGGCTCCCTGTCGCCGGTCAGCTCCACAATTGATAGGGCTTTTGGTTATGACAGGTAGAGGAAAAAGGACGCCGTGCTAGGGCGAGACTCTATGATGGGGGAACCGGACTTCTGGTCGGCAGAGGAAAAAGGACGCCACACTAGGAGAAGACTCTATGGTGGGGGAACTGGACTTCTGGTCGGCAGAGGAAAAAGGACGCCCTGCTATGAGGAGACTCTGTGGTGTGGGAACTGGACTTCTGGTCGGCAGAGGAAAAAGGATGCCGTGCTATGAGGAGACTCTGTGATGTGGGAACTGGACTTCTGGTCAGCAGAGGAAAAAGGACGCCATGCTAGAAGAAGACTCTATGGTGGGGGAATTGGACTTCTGGTTGGCAGAGGAAAAGGGGCACCTCTCTAGGAGGAGACTCTATGGTGGGGCACTGGTATTCTGGTCAGCAGAGGAAAAAGGATGGCGTGCTATGAGGAGACTATAGTGGGGGAACTGGACTTCTGGTCGGCAGAGGAAAAAGGATGCTGCGCTAGGAGGAGACCCTATGGTGGAGACTCTATGGTGGTCTCTATGGACTCTATGGTGGATTCTATGGTGGAGACATGAGTCAGTCTGTCTGTCTGTCTGTCTGTCTGTCTGTCTGTCTGTCTGTCTGTCTATCTATCTATCTATCTATCTATCTATCTATCTATCTATCTATCTATCTATCTATCTATCATCATCAAGAGCCGTGGTGGTTAGAACGCAGTATTTCAGGCTAACTCTGCCCACTGCCAGCAGTTCGATCCTGACCGGCTCAAGGTTGACTCAGCCTTCCATCCTTCTGAGGTCAATAAAATGAGGACCAGTTTGTTGGGGGGGGGGGAATAGGCTGACTGTAAACCGCTTAGAGAGGGCTGAGAAGCTGTGTACAGGTAATCATCAATTTACGACAGTCTGTTTAATGATCATTCAGTGTCACAACGGCACTGAAAAAAAGTAAGCTATGACCATTTTTCACACTTACGACCATTGCAGCATCCCTGTGGTCACATGATCAAAATTTGGATGCTTGGCAAGGCGTTTTGCAGCCTTTTGACATGCAAAGTCAGTAGGGTATACAGATCCGCTTAACAACCACATTACCAACTTAACAAATGCAACGATTCACTGAAGAACTATGGCAAGAAAAGCCCTAAAATGAGACACATAGCAAATGTTTCACTTAACAACATAAATGTTGGGCTCCCTTATGGTTGTACCTCGAGGACTACCTGTCTAGGTCTAAGTGCGATGGCTATTGCTATTCTTCCTTTGCAGAGTAACCTTTTGAAATAGGTCCCTGCCCACAATCCTGTTGTGTACAGTGACAAATACACCGTGTTGATTTTCATGTCTAAAATATCCACTCTAATGAATTCAGCCTTTGACGCCTGGTGTCAAAGCAATTGTCCTAAGGCTACAAATGCAATTCTCTTCAGGCGCAGATTATTGGTTTCTCAGCTATGGAGAATATATATATATATTTGTCACGTAATGGCTAAGTTTTGAAATGTCTTTTTCGAACGAAGCCTTTTGATCGACAGCTGCTCCGAGCTTCTCTGTCAACATTCCATGCGCAATTATAGTCAGCTACTGCCCGGTGGCTAAGATGCTGTGCTTGTCGGTCAGAAAGGTCGGCAGTTCGGTGGTTCGAATCCCTAGCGCCGCACAATGGAGTGAGCTCCCGTGACTTGTCCCAGCTTCCGCCAACCTAGCAGTTCGAAAGCAGGTAAAAAATGCAAGGAGAAAAATAGGGACCACCTTTGGTGGGAAGGGAACAGCGTTCCGTGCGCCTTTGGCGTTGAGCCACATGATTATGGAGACGTCTTTGGACAGCGCTGGCTCTTCAGCTTTGAAACGGAGATGAGCACCGCCCCCTAGAGTCGGGAACGACTAGCACATATGTGTGAAGGGAACCTTTACCTTTATCTTTTATTGCTCGGCATTTGAGTGTGTATCGTCTCCTGCCATTTTTCTTATTGCCGGTGCCGTCATGACTGCAGTGAAAGGGGGTTGGCCAGACACATGAGATCTCAATACAGGTAGTCCTCGGCTTACGATTGGATGCACAAGGAATTTGTCTCCGGGACATTAAGAATGGAGTGGAGGGGAGTGAAAAGGAAGGGAAGGAAAGGGAGGAGATGAGGGGAGGGGAGAGGAGGAGGGGAGATGGGGAGGAAGAGAATAAGGTGTCAGGGTTCCAAATATCATCCAAAAGTAAATCAGAGTCCAAGGCAAAGTATTGCTCAAAGTTCCAATTTATTAAGAGACCCATGTTGGCACATCTGGGGAAAAAAATCAGCTTCCCGGTTTTCCCCACCCAGTTGAAAGTTTAAGATCTTGCCCCCACGCCCACAAGTCCATCACATGGTCCAATCTCCCACTGCCATGCTGGCAGTTCCACCCACCCAGTTCCGGTCAGGTGCAGAGGTGCAAAGACAAAGGATGACCTTGGTTTCCTAGAAAGAATGTTGTTATGGCTACCTAGCATCTAACTCTGTACAATTCTCCCCTCCCATTTTCCCACAATATAAAATACATAGCAGAATAATAGAAAGTGTGGCAGGCCAAAGATCCAAAAGAAAAGATTTATTTATTTATTTATTTATTTATTTATTAGACTTATATACCGCTTCATAGGGCTTTCAGCCCTCTCTAAGCGGTTTACAAATTTTTTTTAGCAAATTGAGTCAGCAACTTGCCCCCACAGTCCGGGTCCTCATTTCACCCACCTTGGAAGGATGGAAGGCTGAGTCGACCTTGAGCCGGTGAGATTTGAACCACTGAACTGCAGATCACAGTCAGCTAAAGTGGCCTGCAAGGCCTGGCATAGGGCTTGAAGGGACCTCGGAAGTGTTCTAGTCCAACCCCCTCGAGCAGGAAACCCTATACGATGGCTGCTTTACAACTGCTGTGTTTACCGAACGAACACCATTTTATGACCATTATAATATATGGCGGTAATGGAGAGTCTCCATTATGGTCGTAAGTCGAGGACTATTTTTATAATGCTGCTGTGGCGGCACAATGGTTTGCCCAATGGCTGGTATACAAAAGGCACTTTCCTGGTATTGTATAAACATAGACGCACACACACTCCTTGTAGAGATGGCTTTGAAATGACAATCAAAATGTCCCTCTCCAGCCCAATTACAGGCCAATTTCGATCCCCTTTCGAAAGCTCACCCCCCTTCTATCAAAGATACGTTCTTCTGTGAAAGACGACAAAAGCTTGGCTGTGGGTTAACGTTTCCAATTTTCCCAAGAGAACAGAAGCCCAACCAATCTTTTGCCTTTTTTAAACAAGGAAAGAAAAAGAGAACCAGGTCGTCCTCAGTAGAGGAGAATATGCAAATGCAACAACGGTTAGAGTGGATGGAGGGAGGGGTATTAGGAAAGACAGGAAGGAGAGGAGAAAGGAGAGGAACAGGAGAAAGGGAAAGGCAGAGGAAGAATGGGAGGGAATGTAAGAGTAGGAAAGAGGGGAGGAATCGGAAGAAGGGGGGAAGGTTAAAGGGGAGGAAGAGTAAGGAGAGAAGGGAAAGGACAGGTGGAAAGAAGGAAGGAGAGAAGAAAGAGAAGAAAGCGGGGTAGGAAGGAGGGAGGGAAGCAGGGAGGGAAGGAGGGAGGGAAGGAAGGAGAGAAGGAGAGAAGAAAGGAAGGAAGGAAGGAGGGAAGAAAGGAGGGAATCTAAGAGAAAAGAAAGAAAGGAAGGAGGGAAGGAGGGAAGGAAGGAGGGAATGTATGAGAGAAGGAAGGGGGGAAGGAGAGAGGAAAGGGAGGGGGAAGGGAAGGAGAAAAGGAGAAAAGAAAGGAGGGAAGGAAGGAGAGAAGGAGAGAAGGAGGGAGGGAAGGAAGGGGAGTGGGAGAGAAGAAACGAGGGAAGGAAAGAGGGAGGGAGGGAAGAAGATGCCTAACTTTTGATGTCTATAACGAATTTGTTATTATGGAAATGTCTCGAAACGTAGTCAAATGTAATAAAATAAAATAAAATAATAATAATAATAATAAAATACAATCTTTTACCCACACGCCGTTGCCCTTTTTGTCTCTCCGGGTGACCTCGAAGAACATGTTCTCAATAATGGGACAACCCCAGACAAGAATCTTGCTGACTCTTGATCAGGTTAAAGATCACAAGACAATTAATTCCTAGCAGTTTTCAGGTCTTCGGAGTACAAGCAAAGGTGCTGACACTTCCTTTTGTGCATTGGGTGATTTCTTGGAACTTGACATTATCCGTTTTTTTAAAGATCTCTGGTTTGGTACGAATAGTGTCAACTCTTCCTCCTATTTTTGAGGTGCAGGAGGCGATGAGCATGGTCACCTCATGGCTGCCGCTATGTTGCGTGTCGCTGGGCCTGCCGCTCTTTTTGCGGCGGCCATTAGCGTGACAGAAGGGGCGCGGTGGCTAGGGTTGCGGGAGAGGCTGTTAGGTAAGGGCGGGGCATGGGGCATCTTCCCCTCCCTTCCCCTCCCCCCTCCAGCCTTTTTTTTTCTGCAGTGTACCGTAGAGTTGATCTTTCATTTGTTTTTCTTTTTATTTTTGAAAATTTTATTAATTTCATATATACATTCACAATTATGTGATCTCATAACTGTTATTAATAATATGTATTTATAACAATTTTTCCCCTGCAGTTGACAATATACTTGAAATTGCTTTCTTACTGTCCCATAACTCCATCTTATCTTACAACATTCCTACTTCTTCTTCCTTCCTTCCCTCCTTCCTTCCCTCCTTTCTTCTCTCCTACTCTCCTTCCTACTCTCCTTCCTTCCCTCCCTCCTTCCCCCTTCCCTCCTTCCCTCCTCCCTTCTCTCCTTCTCTCCTTCCCTCCTCCTTCCCTGCTTCCTTCCCTGCTTCCTTCCCTCCTTTCTTCTCTCCTCCTCTCCTTTCTTTCCCCCTTCCTTTCCTCCTACCTTCCCCCCTTCCTTCTCTCCTACATTCCCTCCTTCCTTCCCTCCTTTCTTCTCTTCTTCTCTCCTTCCTTCCCTCCTTGCTTCCCTCCTTTCTTCTCTCCTTCTCTAATCCCCGCCAGCCTTACCGCCTCACCTCGCATTGTTTCAACCAGAGAAAATGGGGACTGGCTGCGCATGCATTTAAATATTTTAGGGGAGGGCTTATTTTGGGGGGAGGGCTCGTTTTCAGGAATGTTGAATGTATGTTTGAATGTTTATTTTATTTATATGCCACCCTTTTCCCCTGAAGGGGACTCAGGGTGGCTCACAACTCAAACCAGGGAAGGGGGGATACAGACAAAATTAAAAACGACACAAAACAATGCATGATTTAAAACACACAACAGTCATACCATTCGAGACGGGGGCAACGGTTCTTTAGCCCCAGGCCTGTCGGAACAGCCAGGTTTTAAGGGCTTTGCGGAAGGCCTGGAGGGTGGTGAGGGTTCGAATCTCCACGGGGAGTTCGTTCCAGAGGGTCGGAGCAGCCACAGAGAAGGCTCTCCTCCGGGTAGTCGCCAGTCGACACTGGCCGGCGGATGGAAGAGGTCTTATTTTAGCGCATGCACTCAGAAGCCTGATTGGGCTTATTATCCAGGGAGGTCTTATTTTGGGGAAAACCGGGTATCAACGAGGGAAGCACAAAGCAGAAACAAAGACATATGTATTTTTGATAAAACTCTCTGAGGCTTATCATCCCTTATCCCAATACCCACTCCAGAATTCATACATATAGAGGCATCCATAAATTACCACCACCCCCCCAAATAAAACTGGCTGTTGTTTTGTCACTGTGGTATTCTCTCAGTGGGCGTTTTGCAAGAACCTTTGTGGCCAAAAGCAATTTAGCAAACCACTGGCGCTCTGATTGCCTTGAAGATGCTTTCGAATATGGCCTGAAGATCAGCTGGAATCCTGTCCAGTTTTTCTTCATAAAGAATAGAGCTATTTTGCAACAATAAGCTAAACTTGTGTTATTAAAGCTGAGGCAGCCCGGCTCTTTAGCAAATGGAAAAGGAATCAATAGACAGCATTTAACCATCTGGTGATCTAATCCGCTTGTCATTGTAAAGCTTTCTGGTCCCTGGATAGCAAGTCCAAATACAATACAATAGAAGAATGGGAAGGGACCTTGGAGGTCTTCTAGTCCAACCCCCTGCCTAGGCAGGAAACTGTATACCATTTCAGACAAATGGCTATCCAACATCTTCTTAAAGACTTCGAGTGTTGGGGCATTCACAACTTCTGGAGGCAACTTCTCTTCTACTGATTAATTGTTCTAACTGTCAGGAAATTTCTCCTCAGTTTTAAGTTGCTTCTCTCCTTGATTAGTTTCCACCCATTGCTTCTTGTGCTTTGGGGAATAGATTGACTCTCTCTTCTTTGTGGCAACCCCTGAGATATTGGGAAACTGCTATCATGTCTCCCTTGGTCCTTCTTTTCATTAAACTAGACATACCCAGTTCCTGCAACTGATCTTCATATGTTTTAGCCTCCTGTCCCCTAATCCTCTTTGTTGCTCTTCTCTGCACTCTTTCTAGAGTCTCCACATCTTTTCTACATCGTGGTGACCAAAACTGAATGCTGTATTCCAAGTGATATTCCTTCAAACTTTGATCTAAAGCAGGGGTGTCAAAATCAAGCCCAAGAGAAAATGGATAAAAGAGGAAGAAGGGGGGGAAAGTGTAGTATTAGTAGATTAAAGGGAATAGTAGCATGATTGGTCTTGTTATGCAACTAATTAAGAAATAAAGAACGCATAGTATTTTGTTAATTGTAGAAAAAAACTGAAAGAAATGCTCTCTATGTCAAAAGGTAACTAGAGGATATATACTGTTTATAGTAAAATAGACCAATAGAGAAATATGAAATGATCATTTGGTGCAATTTTTGAAGGGGCAATTGAAGATATTGTTTATGTATTAAGAAAAAAACGAATATAAAAAAAATGGAAAATAATGGAAGAAAATAATTTGGCTGAACGTGAAAACCAATCTACGATGTAAAATGGATTAAGTAAAGGGGAGGATGTAAAAGGCAACATCAATCTGGTCAACACTTTGTTTCTATAATATATGTAAAGATGTATTAAAAAATAAACTTGGGGGGGGGAAATCAAGGCCTGCGGGCCAGATCCAGGCCATGGAGTGCTTAAATCTGGTCCGCTCTGGAAATAGCAAAGGAGCAGTTCATGGTACCTCTGGTAGCCAAAATGGGGTTGGGGGTGCGTCCCCCCCATGCCCTATTTTGCCTGGCAGGATGCTGCAGGAGGCATCCGTCCTATCTCCCCCCACCTCTTCGTGCTAGTCGGCCCATGGAGGAGAACTACAATGCTGATCCGGCCCTCAAAGAAATCCAGTTTGACACCCCTGGTCTAAAGAGCCAAAAACTTTATTGTTTGTATTTTAAATTATTAAACCGTCCCACTGAGGGCTGGTACTGTATTTTTCAAAGTATAAGATGCACCTTTTCCCCTCAAACAAGAGGGTGAAAAGCTGGGTGAGTCTTATACACTGAATACAGCATCTTTTGCCTCACGAAACTCCGCCCCCTTCACCAAAATAGCAGTGCATAGCTTGTAGGAGGCTTTCAGAGAGTTCCTGGGGACTGGGGAAGGCAGAAATGAGCAAAAAATGGCCAAGTTCTTTTGCTCAATTTCCCCCCCCTCCCCAGTCCCCAGGAGCACTCTATAAGCTTCCTAATGCCCTTTTAAAAAAATAAAAAGCGGGCTCGTTTTCACAAAAAATGGGCCGTTTTTTGCTCATTTTTGTGCCCCCCCCCAGGAACACACTTCAAGCCTCCTAAAAGCTATTCATGCCTTGGGGGGGGGAGAATGGGCCCATTTTCACAAAAAACGGGCCGTTTTGGGGAGGTCTGCAGAGTGCTAAAACTTTTTTTTTTTAATTTGCCTCTTCAAAACCTTGGTGCGTCTTATACTCTGAAAAATACGGTAGTGGGTGAAAGCTTGTCAAAGAAAGATCCCTCCTAGAACATTCTAGGTGAAATTTCCTGTCAATTAAAACAGTTAATTAGTGGAATGCCTGGTATTTGTCCAGAATGGTATAGGGTCTCCTGCTTAAGCAGCGGGTTGGACTAGAATAGGGGTGTCAAACTCGATGTCATTGAGCGCCGCATCAGAGTTGTGTTTGACCTCGTGTGTGTGTGTGTGTGTGTGTGTGTGTGTGTGTGTGTGTGTGTGTAGGATCTAGTGTGGGCGTGGCCAGTTCGATGCCACTCCTGTCAGAGGCACCTGTGGTGGCCCGAGTGCTCTGCCAGTGAAAACAGGCTCCCGAGCTCTATTTTCGTCTGCCATGGCCTCCTGAAAATGGAGCTCGGGAGGGCCTCCCAAGCTCCATTTTCATTGGCACAAGGTTGCAGGAGGCTGTGGCAGCCGAAAACAGAGTTTGGGAGCCCGTTTTTGCCGTCAGAGGCACCGCGGGCCAGTCCAGGCTGGCCCCATGGGCCAAATCTAAGTACCTCACGGGCTGGATCCGGCCCCCAGTCCTTGAGTTTGACACTCCTGAACTAGAAGATCTGCAAGGTCCCTTGTGTTATTCTGTTACACTTGCATAGTCAAGGATACCCTTTCTCTGACAGTTATATTGTTATTTATTTTCCTCCCTCTTTCTCTTTCCTGTAGGGCAATTCTGGCCTGGGGTTCAGTATCGCTGGAGGAACAGATAACCCACATATCGGGGATGATCCCGGAATATTTATTACTAAGATAATACCAGGAGGAGCTGCCGCAGAGGATGGAAGACTCAGGTAATTTGCCCTTTTATTTTCTAAACATAGAATCTGACACTGTACCTGTTGTGACCTGCCAGCGGAGCTGGTAGCAGATTCGGACAGTGAGGAGGTTGGGGAGGAACATGGGCCAGTCCTGGAGTCTGGGGAAGGCTCTGAAGAACAGCTGGAGCCTGTTTCCAGTGTGCACATGCGCAGAGATGCCAAGAGAAGGGAACTGCTAAGGAACAAGTGTTGGCTCGGGAGTAAAGCCTCTCATTTCGCCTTGAGCGGTAAGGAAGCGAGCCCCGGGCCGGCATCCCTGCCTCCTTCCTCCGAGAGCCCCGGCAGTGGGGAATGCAAAGCGGAATAGGAGGCGCCCGGCCAGCAGAGGTTCCGCGTGGAAGGCAAGGGAAGGGTGCAGAGGTGGGGGTGGCTGGCTGTCTCCCAAGCCGGCTCTTGGAGGAAGGAGGCAGGGATGCCTGCCTGCATCCCACGGATGGGGCTTCCCATGTTTGCCCGGCCCAATTTCTGGCATGCCATGGACCAGTGCCAGTCCTTGGATCAGGGGTTGGAGACCTCTTTTCTAAGAGATTGTATCCAAGAATCATAGCAATAGCAATAGCAATAGCAGTTAGACTTATATACCGCTTCATAGGGCTTTCAGCCCTCTCTAAGCGGTTTACAGAGTCAGCATATCGCCCCCACAGTCTGGGTCCTCATTTCACCCACCTCGGAAGGATGGAAGGCTGAGTCAACCTTGAGCCGGTGAGATTAGAACCGCTGAACTGCAGATAACAGTCAGCTGAAGTGGCCTGCAGTACTGCACCCTAACCACTGCGCCACCTCGGCCATACTCAATGAAATAATTCTTAGTGACAGCTGGATCAAACAGATTAATTTTTGTGTTTTCCATCTTGTTTTGTGCCGGGGAGTCAAACTCAAGGCCTGTGGGCCAGATCTGGTCTACGGGGTGTTTAGTTCTGGCCCATGGAGCTGCCCTGGAAATAGTAAAAGACCGGCCCATGATGCCTCTGCAGGGGTGGGATCCTGCCAGTTTAATAACCAGTTCGCCAAGCGCACACGCCTGACGTGCGCTGCGTCTGTGCGTAGTTCACAGAGAAATCACCGTCCGCATAACTGCTGGTGAGGAAAACAGCTGAGGCGCGGAAATCCACTCTACCATGCCTGTCAGCTGGGCTTCAGAAAAGGGAATATAGGTGAGTATGGCAGAGGGGCAGGCAGGTGGGCCCAGCTGAAAGTCAGAGCGAACTGGTTCATTCCAGTGGTGGGTTCCGGATCCCATTGCAACGGGTACGCTGCAACGGGGCCGGGAGTCCATCACGCATGCATACGCCACCACCCTGCGATGTACCAGCTGCTCGGCGGACATCATACAGGTGGCGTACGCTGTGTGCGCGCATGTAATTAATCTGGTTGGCTTAAAAAGAGGTAAGGAACGTAGGCAGGTCGGTGGGCCCAACAAAACACCGTTCCGGTACAGTGGCCGCTGCTCCCAACTGCCACCGGTATGCCCTTATCGGGGTGTACCACCCGGAACCTATCATTGGTTCGCCCCCAACTGATAGTCGGAGCTACCAGTTCGCTCGAACTGGTTTGAACCAGTAGAATCCCACCCCTGTGCCTCTGCCAGCAAAAACAGAGCTCGGGAGGGCCACGTGTAGGCCCTCAAGCTCTGTTTACACTGGTAGAGGGTTGCAGGAGGCTGTCGCAGCCAAAAATGGAGCTCGGAAGCCCATTTTTGCTGGCAGAGTGCTGAGTCCGCCACAGGTGCCCCCCGACACGAGTGATGTCGAGCTGGCCACGCCCACCTGGCCACACCCACCCCAGTCCCCCCCCGAGGTCAAACACAACCCTGATGCGGCCCTCAATGAAATTGTGTTTGACACCCCTGTTTGATGCAATCAGCTGTGTATTAACAAGCTGGTGAGAAAAGCAGGCACATTTCTCATCCTATTTTTCCTCTGTATAATCTACGCTGCCGGCTAAAGAGAAAACTCGGACTTGTCCCCGTGTTGCGTTCGTGGATTTACAATCTTACCAATGCTTGTCAGTGGTGCTGTTGGAGGATTTTAGAAACCATAAATTGGGAGGGGGGGAAAATCCACATTAGAGCTTGAACTGCCGACAGATTGATGAAGCAGGGAACTGCTGAGCACAGCAGGTCCATCAATCAGCCTAATTGATAGCTCTCTCCCTAGATCCTACCAGGGCTGCATTAGCTGCTGGTGAGCCTGATAAAAAGCCACAAATTCCTGTGCTGAGATTTGTTTGTTTGCTGGTTCTTAAAATTATTTGAGGCCCATCTTCCTTTCCTGGTCCAGGATTCTATCCTCCACGAGCTGCACTGGTTACCGATCGGTCTCCGGATACGCTTCAAAGTGCTAGTCGTAACTTATAAAGCCCTTCATGGTATTGGACCTGGGTACTTGAGAGACCGCCTGCTGCCAATTACCTCCCACAGACCCGTTAGATCGCACAGGGTCGGCCTCCTCCGGGTTCCGTCTACCAGCCAATGCCATCTGGCTACTACCCGGGGGAGGGCCTTCTCTGTTGCAGCTCCGGCCCTTTGGAATGAACTCCCCGCGGAGATTCGGACCCTCACCTCTCCCCAGGCCTTCCGGAAAGCCATCAAAACCTGGCTGTGCCGGCAGGCCTGGGGTTGATGAGTTCCCCTCCCCTCTCGACTTGTAT
Source organism: Thamnophis sirtalis (assembly GCF_051295495.1). NCBI lineage: Eukaryota > Metazoa > Chordata > Lepidosauria > Squamata > Natricidae > Thamnophis > Thamnophis sirtalis. Next base: position 7,093,732 of record NW_028261388.1, on the reverse strand, counting down.
GGCTGTATGACTCTTGTGTATTTTAATTACGTGTATTGTGTTTGTATCCCCTTTTTCCCCTTTTGAGTTGTTCGCCGCCCTGAGTCCCTCCCGGAGAAGGGCGGCATACAAATAAATTAAATCTTAATCTTAATTCGCTGCACTCATTCATTGAGTCCCTGCTCATCTCACGACTGGACTACTGTCGTGCACTCTACATGGGGCTGCTGGACTGCCATCTGTCAGAAATTGTGTAGGGTCTCCTGCTTGGGCAGGGGGGTTGGACTAGATGACCTACAGGGTCCCTTCCAACTCTGTTAATCTGTATTAATCATTTTAAATGTGTGGCCATCTAATCTTCTCCCAACGCTCGGGAGAAAAATCAGGTCTTTACGGTCTTAAAGGTAAAGGTTTCCCTCGCACATATGTGCTAGTCGTAACCGACTCTAGGGGGCGGTGCTCATCTCCATTTCAAAACCGAAGAGCCGGCGCTGTCCGAAGACGTTCTCCGTGGTCATGTGGCCAGTATCACTAAACACCAAAGGCGCACGGAACGCTGTTCCCTTCCCACCAAAGGCGGTCCCTTTTTTTCTACTTGCATTTTTCATGTGCTTTCGAACTGCTAGGTTGGCAGAAGCTCACGGGAGCTCACTCTGTTACGCGGCGCTGGGGATTCGAACCGCCGACCTTTCTGATCGACAAGCTCAGCGTCTTAGCCACCGAGCCACCGCGTCCCTCTTTACAGTCTTAGGGAAGGCTAAAAGGATGGAGGCCTGTTGAACTTCCGGGACCAGAGTGTTCCACGGGGAAAACAAACAGTTTTTTAGTTCCCATCAGGTGGGAATATTTGATGGAAGGAACTAGAAGACCAGAACTGATGGCCTTGGTGGGAAGACCCCATTGCAGTCATTAGTAAAGGACTACTTGCCCTGTGAATCACACTTTTCATCCAAGAAATTATGTAGACGTTGTTCTTCATCAGAACAGAGTTGGAAGGGATCTTGGTAGGGTCATCTAGTCCAACGCCCCGCCCAAGCAGGAGACCAAACCCCATTTCTGACAGATGGCAGTCCAGTCTCTTCTTGAAAGCCTCCAGTGATGAAGCTTTAACGACATCCGAAGGCAATTTCTGTTCCATTGGTCAATTGCTCTCACTGTCAGAAAACTTCTCCTTATTTGAGATCTTTTTCTAACCTTTCGAAGCTTCTGCGAGCCAAGCTAATCTCTGTTCATAAAAATGCAATTTTTGGTCTTGTGTTGCTCAACGGCTTAATGAAATTTGGATCTAGAACGGGCTTGTGCAGTTTAATATAGGATTGAGATAAAAGAATGGTGGCCATAGCCATAGCACTTAGAGTTATACACCGCTTTATAGTGTTTTACAGTCCCCTCTCTAAGCAGTTTACAGAGTCAGCCTATTGCCCCCCCAACAGTCTGGGTCAGTGGTGGGATTCAGCCAGTTCGCACCTATTCGGGAGAACCGGTTGGTAACTTTCTAAGCAGTTCGGAGAACCGGTTGTTGGAAGAAATCTTTTGGTTTTTTCCCACTTTTCAGGGCTAATCCTGTAAGGAAGGCAGGAAGGAAACATTCTGGTATTGTTTCCAGCCTAATCTTTATTGCCCTGCTTACAGAAACTGCCTCTCCAGTTAACCCTTATTACCAATGTAACAACTAAGGTGAAGCGCCCATCGACCTGAGTGACATTGACTTGGCCACGCCCACATGATCACATGACCACCGAGCCCTGCCTACCCAGCTGGTCATTAGGGCAGCGAACTGGTTGGTAAATTATTGGAATCCCACCACTGGTCTGGGTCCTCCTTTTACCCACCTCGGAAGGATGGAAGGCTGAGTCAACCTTGGAGCCCGGTGATATTTCAAACTGCCAAATTGCAGTCAGCAGAAGTAGCCTGCACTACTGCATTCTAACCCCTGCGTGACTGTGGTTCTGGTTTAAAATGATTGAGCGGTTGTTTTTTAAAAAAGAGTTACTTTCATTACAAGCAGTGAAAGCAACACTTTTTTTAAAGCAATCCCAGAAGAGGTTGAAGGGGAATAATGGAAGGAGAGCGAGCCATCTTGAATGACTCTATGAACCCCAGTAAGGAATCCCCACAGGTGGGGGGGAAATGGAAATGGAATGGAATGGAAAGTTTATTTATAGGCCGCCCTTTTCCCTGGGGGGACTCAGGGCGGCTTACAATTCATGGGGAGGGGAATACAAACAGTAAGACATAAAACAATACATAATTAAAAATAGAACACAACATTCATCATTCGGGAGGGGACGGATTACAATCTAACCACAGGCCTGACGGGATAGCCAGATCTTAAGGGCTGTGCGGAAGGTCTGGAGGGTGGTGAGGGTACGGATCTCCACGGGGAGATCGTTCCAAAGGAGGAACTACTCCTCCGCGTAGTCGCCAGTCGACACTGACTGGCAGATGGAATTCAGAGGAGGCCTAATCTGTGTGATCTAATTGGTCGTGAGGAGGTGACTGAAGACTGCAAAATCAGAAGAAAGTTAAGAAAAAGAAGCAATTGGAAGCTGTGTTGGTGTCCCCAAATCTTCATGATTCATATATATGGGACACTGAAGGCAAATCAAATGAACATTCGACTTGGCAGCAAGAGGAAGTTGGGATTCTTTTTTTTTTAAAAAAAAGGAAAACCTAAAGGAATAATCACAGCAGCACGAGACAGGCGATTCAAATTCGTAGCGTTAAAGCCAAAACTGAACCTATTTCAAAAGGTAAGAAAACGCTGACTCTGTCAGTTCGAAGCGGGATGTGTAGATCCCCCCCACCCCTCATTAGTGGCTGTAGCCAAATTGATCCGACTGAGAATAGACGCAACACAGTTGAATTGTCAAAATTGTGGATCGTTGCTTATGAAGAAAGTTCGGCTTTATTGTTAGCAAAACTGCTGAGACCCTGCCACGTTAAAAAAAAAAAAAGCCTTAGAAAAGGAGGATGGCAAGATTTTAAAACCCAGACTTCAGAAACACTACCCATGAGTTCTATAACTTTTAAATAAATATTTGGAATTTTTAAATTCACCGACTTTATGGATGAATCAGAACCACCAAGCACGTGTGATTCTGGGCAGCTGACCGCATGGAGTTGAGAGTGGGGGTGGGTATTGATACTCTCTCTGGGCTTTGCACTTGAGCTTCCTGTTCCTGTGGAAGAACATGTATTCTGTTGGCCGTTGTCAGATTCCCGTGGGGCTGTGTACAAATCCTAGCCGTTTGTCTGAGCTATGTTTGGTTGAAGTTTGGCTGATGCAACGAAGGGGCTTGTTGGGCAATCCCTATTGTGGCTGAGGGCTAACCTAGCACTGATGATGTTACCTAGTCAGGTAATGAAATGTCTGCAAGAGAACAAGGAAGCACAGAGAGCACCAAGGATCCCTCATTTCAACCCCAAGCTACAAATATTCTCCTTTATTAGAACCTGGAGTTAAGGAGAAACTTCCTGAGAACAATTAATCCATGGAACAGCTTGCTGTTGAAGGCTTTCAAAAAGAGACTGGTCAGCCATTTATCTGAAATGGTACAGGGTAGGGATGGCTAACCTTTTTGTCGTCACGTGCCAAAAGTGCGTGCATACGCATGCGCCCGCACCCATAATGCAATGCTTTCGCATGCCCAAACCCACCGTGCCCCCATGCATGCACGCATGACCTCCCCATGTGCATCCTGGCCCCTGTGCATGCATGCACAACCCCCTGCGCCCCCCTGCACATGCGCCCCACTCCCCCTCGCCCATTTTTGCTTCTAGGTTGGTGCACGAAGCTTTCCAGGCCCAAAATGGGGCAGGGGAAGGCTTGCATGGTGCCACATGCCCTGGAAGGCCTCCTGCACCAACCTGGAAGCAATAACGGGCCACAGGAATGGTGCACAAAGTCCCAACACGTAATGTGAGCGCTCCCCTGTGCATGCACCCCACGCCCTGCGCATGCGTGCACCACATGCGAGACAGAGACCTGGAGACCAGCTGGCTGGCAAGAGGCATGCACATGCGCAGTGGAGCTTGGCTTGAGCAATGGCTGGTGTGCCCACAAAGAGGGTTCTATGTGCCCTCTGTGGCATGCGTGTCATAGGTTTCCCCATCATGGGTATAGGGTCTCCTGCTCAAGTCAGGGGTTGGACTAGAATAGCAATAGCAGTTAGACATATACCGCTTCATAGGGCTTTCAGCCCTCTCTAAGCGGTTTACAGAGTCAGCATATTGCCCACAACAACAATCCGGGTCCTCATTTTACCCACCTGGGAAGGATGGAAGGCTGAGTCAACCCTGAGCCGGTGAGATTTGAACCGCCGAACTGCAGAACTGCAGTCAGCTGAAGTAGCCTGCAGTGCTGCATTTAACCACTGCGCCACCTCGGCTCATGACCTCCAAGGTCTCTTCTGACTCTATCAGTCTAGATTTCTATGCGTTCTTTGTGCTCTTATTAACCATCGCCGATCGCTCTCAGGCTTCAGTGCAAAACAGCCCTTTTTTTTTTAAGGCCCTCTCATTCGGATTTGCTGCCCTCGCTTGTGTTCCTTCAACAAGTTTGAACAAGATCGTGCCGAGTGAGTTTTCCCACCTCTGGCTAAGGGAGGCATCTCTTCTGCTCCTTCGTGCGATGACGTCTCTCCATTCAGAAGAAGAAGAAGAAATGGGTGGAATTTTGGCCCGGGGGGTTTGTTGTGACTCTTTGATTTGCTGGCGTTATTTATGTCAAGGACAAAATCCAATCCAGAAAGCTAAGGGAGAGAAAGATGAAAGCTGCTTGCAACATAGCAATTTGGAAGAGGAGAATGTGTTGCAACCAGTTTTCTGGCTGGATTGAGAAGCTGCTGCTTTGACTTTTTAACCGGAGTGACTTTTTCCGAAACTCCGATTTGACAGGTAACTGAGAAGGCGCCTTCCCTTCTTCTGGGTTCTCCTTTTTAATCTCATTTGAGACGTTTGCATTTTGTTGCATCTGCTCGGGATCCTTATTGCAACCTTGCATTGCTTAGCAGTTCTGGAACAATTCAGAAGGTCCAGAATTCAGAGAGCACCTGATATATATCTGGAACAAAGGAGTAAGTTCTGTTAAGGCTTTTGTCGTTCTGTTAGATGCAGGGAGAAAAAAAACAGAAAGATATTTATGCCTTCCCTTCGTCGTCTTCTGTTGAGCTTAATACATGATATTGTTTACTGCTTGCCGGCTCTGGCAGAATGGGTGGTGAATCCAGATCCTTGCTTCCTGCTGTATCATTTCACCGATTAAAAACTTTTTCTAACTTGGAATTTTATATATCATTTAATCGTCCAGGAAAGAAGTGGAGCATTGACGGAACAAAATCAGCATTGATAAAGGAGAATATTTGTAGCTCAGGGTTGAAATGTGGGGGTCCTTGGTGCTCTCTGAGCTTGCTTGTTTTCTTGTACTGCTTTCATTACTGAGCCGGCTTGTTTTATTTTATTTATTTAGTTTGTCAAACGTGCGAGACAACAGGTCTAAGTATAAACATGGAACATGAACACAGGATGTGAGTTCGAATAAATGGGGACAGTAGGACAGGGACAGTAGGACACGCTGGTGTACTTATGCACGCCCCCTTTACGGACCTGTTAGAAATGGGGTGAGGTCCACGGTAGACAGTTTGAGGTTGAAACTGTGGGGGTTTGAGGCTAACAACAAAGTCAGGTAGGGCATTCCAGGTGTTGACCACTCTGTTGCTGAAGTCTTATTTTCTGCAAACGAGTTTGGAGTGGTTTACCTTGAGTTTGTCTCTATTGTTTGCCTGTGTATTATTGCAGTTGAAGCCGAAGTGGTCATTGACAGGTAGGATGTTGTAGCAGGCAATTTTGTATACTACGCTTAGGTCAGACTTTAGTCGGCGTAGTTCTAGGTTATCCAAGCTCAAAATTTCGAGCCTGGTGGCATAAGGTATTGTGTTGTGAGCAGAGGAGTGGAGGGCTCTTCTCGTGAAATATTTCTGGACTCGCTCAATCGTATTAATGTCCGATATACAGTGCGGATTCCAGAGTATTCGAGAATTGGTCTGGCAAAAGTTTCGTGTGCCCTAGTTTGCAGTACAATGTTATCGGAGAAGAAGCTTCGCAAAATTTCTTGTAACGACTTTCCTTACTCGAAGTAGTGAATGAACATCATCAGTGCTACTACGAAAGAGTGGGGTTTGCTCTCAGAACTCATCCATGAACACCAAGCCAGAAGACATGATGAAAAGACCCTTTCATTTCAGAACTCATGGACGGACCATCTTTTCAATTGAGAAAATGTGGCCACCCGAGACCAAGCCAAGTCAAAAAAATGCTAGAAAGTTTCTAGAAGCCTGGCACGCTGACAAATTAGCCATAGATGGACACATAGACATCAACAATATCTATAGACAGGGGTGGGCTGTTACGGTTTCGCCCAGGTTCGGGCGATCCCCTGGCGAAAATTCTGCATGGTTCGGCAAACCCCCAAATCCCACTCCTGGCTGGCCACGCCCACCACACCACACCCCTCCTGGGAGTCTCTACGTGGCCTGTCAAGTAAGTTCAGGGCCCACACAGAGACGGGGACATGAAAAATGGGCATCCCGGAGTCTCTGGAAGACTGGAAATGGGCCTGTTTCCGGCCTCAGGACGCCTCTGGAGCCTGGGGAGGCCATTTTCGCCCTCCTGGAGGCTCGAGGAATGGTCATAATGGGGTGAAAACTGGTCATGTCACTTTTTAGTGTCGTCGTAACTTTCAGCGGTCACTAAATGAATGGTTGTAAGTTGAGGGCCACTTGTATGCCTATTTGTCCAATAGCATACTTCTCAAAGACATGCCTCTAACTTTTTAATATTCCTGGAAAAAAGTAGGAAAGGGTAGGGTAGAATTATTAGAATTAGAATTAGAATTAGAGTAGAGTAGAAAGGAATAAGAATAGGAATAGGATAGGATAGAATAGAATAGAATAATAGAACAGAACAGAACAGTGTATAGTAGAGTAGAACAGGACAGGAGACAGACAGGAATAGGAATAGGAATAGGAATAGAACAGAACAGAACAGAACAGAACAGAATAGAATAGAATAGAATAATAGAATGGAACGGAACAGAACAGAACAGAGTAGCGTACAGTAGAGTAGAACAGGATAGGAGACAGGACAGGAATAGGAATAGGAATGGGATAATAGAATGGAACGGAACAGAACAGAATAGAATAGAATAGAATAATAGAATGGAACGGAACAGAACAGAACAGAACAGAGTAGCGTACAGTAGAGTAGAACAGGATAGGAGACAGGACAGGAATAGGAATAGGAATAGGATAATAGAATGGAATGGAACAGAACGGAACAGAACAGAAGAGAGTAGCAAACAGTAGAGTAGAACAGGACAGGAGACAGGACAGGAATAGGAACAGGAATAGAGATTCTTTATTGACCAAGTGTGATTCAGCACAGAAGGAATTTGTCTCCAGTGCATAAGCTCTCAGTGTACATACAAGCAACAAGTAATAAATCATGTACCCAATGACTGCAACAATACATTTCTCTTTTCCTCCTATTATTACTACTCATACTTTGAGGGTTTGTGATTGCTGGGCTTCCTACTAGCAGGTTATTATCTATTTTGGTTTAGCCTTCAAAGTACTTGCAAGACTAGAATTTGACAGGTTTTCTCATAATGAGGTTGACTCCCAGGGATTCAAGTGGAACAAGTAGTACATGGCTTCAAGACAGAGCCTGAAATGATGGACAAATGGCTGCTCAATTGGGAGTTCTTTGGTGTCCAAATCCATAACCACTTAAGTTTCTGACATTTAGATAGCATTGATTTTTCTGGAAAGCTTTAAAGAATCCCAAGTGTAATCAAGCCTGACTACTATGGATAAAGTAAAGGTAAAGGTTCCCCTCGCACATAGGTGCTAGTTGTTCCCAGCTCTAGGGGGCGGTGCTCATCTCCGTTTCAAAGCCGAAGAGCCAGCGCTGTCCGAAGACGTCTCCGTGGTCATGTGGCCGGCATGACTAAACGCCAAAGGCTCACGGAATGCTGTTACCTTCCCACCAAAGATGGTTCCTATTTTTCTACTTACATTTTTACATGCTTTCGAACTGCTAGGTTGGCAGAAGCTGGGACAAGTAACGGGAGCTCACTCCATTACGTGGCACTAGGGATTCGAACCGCCGAACTGCCGACCTTTCTGATCAACAAACTCAGTGTCTTAGCCACTGAGCCACCACACCCCCTCTATTATGGGTGCTATTTGATTATTTAGCACATAGTGTGTGAAACCGCTGTGATAAAGAAACGTAAGAGTGGCACAGTGGTTGGAATGCAGTACTGCAGGCTACTTCTGCTGACTGCCAGTAGTTTAGCAGTTCGATCTTCATTGGCTCAAGGTTGACTCAGCCTTCCAACCTTCCAAGGTGGGTAAAATGAGGACCCAGATTGTTGCGGACGAGAGGCTGATTCTGTAAATTGCTTAGAGAGGGCTGCAAAAATACTATGAAGTGGTGTATAAGTCTAAGTGCTATTGGGAAGGAAGGAAGGAAGGAATGGAAGGAAGGAAGGAAGGAAGGAAGGAAGGAAGGAAGGAAGGAAGGAAGGAAGGAAGGAAGGAATGGAAGGAAGGAATGGAAGGAAGGAAGGAAGGAATGGAAGGAATGGAAGGAAGGAAAGGAAGGAAGGAAGGAATGGAAGGAAGGAATGGAAGGAAGGAAGGAAGGAATGGAAGGAAGGAAAGGAAAGGAATGGAAGGAAGGAAGGAATGGAAGGAAAGGAAGGAAGGAAGGAATGGAAGGAAGGAAGGAAGGAAGGAAGGAAGGAAGGAAGGAAGGAAGGAAGGAGCCATGGTGGCACACTAGAATGCAGAATGGCAGATAAACTCTGCCGATAGCCAGGAGTTCAATCCTGACCAGCTCAAGGTTGACTCAGCCTTCCATCCTTCCGAGGTTGGTAAAGTGAGGAACACAGCTTGTTGGGTGTAAGAGGCTGACTCTGTAAACCATTTAGAGAGGGCTATAAAGCACTGTGAAGTGGTATATAAGTCTAAGTGCTATTGCTATTTTCTAGGTAGTCCTTGACTTGCAACATTCATTTAGTGATGGCTTGAAATGACGACGTCACTGAAAAAAGTCACTTATAACCTGTTCTCGCACTTACAACCATCACAAGATTCCCCACAGTCACAGGGTGACTGTTAGACATCCCAGAGTTGTGACAAATGTGTTACTTAGTCTTTGCAGAGAGAGGGAGGGGGGAAGAGAAAAGACAGACAGAGGCAGGTATAGAAGAGAGAGAGAGAAAGATATAGAGGAGATAGAAGAGAGATGTGGGTGTGTGGGAGAGAGAGAGTGGGGCAGAGAGAGAGACAGATATAGATGAGATAAAGGAGAGATGAGAGAGAGAGAGAGGCAGATATAGAAGAGAGAGAGAGAAAGATATAGAGGAGATAGAGGAGAGATATGGGTGTGGGTGTGAGAGAGAATGGGACAGAGAGAGAGACAGATATAGATGAGAAAGGAGAGATGAGAGGCAGAGACACACACACACAGAGAGAAAGATATAAAAGAGATAGATTGTGTGTGTGAAAGAGAGAATGGGACACAGAGACAGATGGATATAGATGAGATAAAGGAGAGATGAGAGACAGATATATATATATATATATATATATATATATATATATATATATGTGTGTGTGTGTGTGTGTGTGTGTGTGTGTGTGTGTGTGTGTGTGTGTGTGTGAGAGAGAGAGAGAGAGAGAGAGAGAGAGATGTGGGTGGGTGGGTGAGAGAGAATGGGACAGAGAGAGAGAGAGAGAGAGATAGATGAGATAAAGGAGAGACGAGAGAGAGAGAGAGAAAGATATAAAGGAGGTAGATTGTGTGTGAAAGAGAGAATGGGACACAGAGACGGATATAGATGAGATAAAGGAGAGAGGAGAGACAGAGACAGAGAGAGAGAGAAAGATATAGAGGAGATAGATGTGTGTGTGTGAGAGAGAGAGAATGGAACAGAGAGAGAGAGAGACATATATTGATGAGATAAGGGAGAGATGAGAGAGACAGAGACAGATATAGGAGAGAGAGAGATACAGAGGAGATAGAGGAGAGATGTAGGTGTGTGAGAGAGAGTGAGTGGAACACAGAGAAAGATAGATATAGATGAGATAAAGGAGAGATAAGAGAGAGAGAGAGAAAGAGAGAGAGAGAGAGAGATAGAAGAGAGAGAGAGACATAGAGGCAGTGGTGGGATACGACCGATACGCTCCAGTACAGGCGTACCAGTGCCTGCTGGGAGTAAGGTGCTCCGGAGGGCCCACCCGCCTGCCTGCTCTCCTTACCTCTATTTGAGCCGAACCGGGGCATTTGAGCACAGAGGGTACAGCGCCTGCGTGATGATCCGCCAAGTAGCTGGAGTGTCGCAGGTAGTGGGTACACATCTATGTGCTGCGCGCGTGCACATGGTGGATGCCCAGCCCCGATGCAGCATACTGGTTGCAACCGGAGCTGGAACCCACCACTGCATAGAAGAGAGAGAGGATGGGTGTATGAGAGAGAGAGAGAGGGATAGAGACAGAGGCATATAGATGAGATAAAGGAGAGATGAAAGAGAGACCGAGACCGAGACGGATATAGAAGACAGACAGAGAGGGGGTGGGATAGAGAAAGAGACATATAGATGAGATAAAGGAGAGATGAGAGAGAGACAGAGAGTGATGTGTGTGTGTTTGTGTGTGTTGTATTTGTGCTGATAAATAAATAAAGGGAGACTAGTATAGATCTATTTCAAGCTATTTAGCTCTCATCAGCTAGCCATACCCTTACTGGGATTCGAACCTGGGCTGTATTACATATTAGGCAGATGTGTTAACCACTAAGCCACAAGATTCTCCTCCTTTATCAGCTGAGCCAGGGAAATAGGTATGTATTTAGTGTCACAACCCCTGGTATGCCCAAATATGGGAAGAGGCCTACTGCTTCCTTTCTCTGTCTATCGGCTCGTCACAAGAAACCATCCAGACGAAACCCAATATTTTTACTGTTGCCTTTGTTACATTTGTGTTGTATTTGTGCTGATAAATATAGATAGATAGATAGATAGATAGATAGATAGATAGATAGATAGATAGATAGATAGATAGATAGATAGATTAGATAGATAGATAGATAGATAGATAGATAGATAGATAGATAGATAGATAGATAGATAGATAGATGATAGATGGATGATAGATAGAGAGATAGATAGATAGATAGATAGAGATAGATAGATAGATAGATATAGATAGATATATAGATTAGATAGATAGATAGATAGATAGATAGATAGATAGATAGATAGATAGATAGATAGATAGATAGATAGATAGATAGATTGATTGATTTACAACTCCCGGTATGCCCAAATATGGGAGGAAGATCACTACTTCCATTCCATGGCTAGCTGATGAGAGCTAAATAGCTTGAAATAGATCTATACTAGTCTCCCTTTATTTATTTATCAGCACAAATACAACACACACACACACACACAACACACACACACACACACACACACACACACACACACACACACACACACACACACACACACACACACACACACACACACACACACACACACACACACACACACACATATATATATATATATATATATATATATATATATATATATATATATATATGACAGAGAGGGAGAGAGAGAGGGAGGGAGGGAGGGAGGGAGAGAGAGATGAGATGAGATGAGATAGAGGAGAGATGAGAAGAGAGAGAGAGATTAAACCAAAGAGGAACCACACCTTCAGCAAGCTTGCTACACCTGTACCGCTGGCTTTAGTGCTTAGCTTAATAGAGAATCACTGAGCAAAACTGGATTTTGGTTTTGTTTTTTATCAGTTAAAGTTTGCCTTCAGACAGTGTGTGCGTGGTAATGTGTGATTAGCAAAATGTATTCCCCTCTGAAAGTGGAAATAAAATTTTGTGGGAACTTGTAGTGCTCTTCCCTCCGCCTCAATACAGTCTGCCGAGATATATTTCCAATCCCGCGCCGTTTATTCGGTGCAAAGCACTTTAATGTTTTTCATACAGCACACAGATTGCACAGCATTTTGTAACTGCTCCGGTTTGAGGTTTTCCAAGCAAATTGTTATGAATGCTAAGAGTGTTTATTTCGCCTTCTGTTCAGCTATAGCTTATATTTAACTAGGTATAAAAATAGCATGTGCCTGTTTTTTTTAATTATTACGTTTCCTGTCCTGCAGGGAATGTTCCTTCTGTAGTTTGCTGTCTTGTGGCATAACTTAAACAAAAGTTTAATTTTAATTTGTTTATGTTTGTGAACCACCCAGATAACTATACTATTTAGCAGCCTATTTAATAAATGTACAGTACAGAGCAAATAAAGCGATCCCATTGGACAACCAGGTTTTTAACAGAAGCCGACAGATTGGCTGTGCAAGGCTGGAAATTTTACCTGCCATACAGGTGGTCCTTGGAGTGGTGCGGTAGCCTAGAGGTAGCACTCTCTCCTGACAATCAGGAGGCTGTGAGTTCGATCCTAGGTAGAGGCAGATATTTCTCTCTCTGGGCACGATAAGAATATATCTGCTGAACATAACTCCGCATTGGCGTCAGGAAGGGCATCTGGCCAGTAAACACTCCATTCAGTTGCCCAGGCTCCACCCTGCAAGGCAATGGTGAGTTCCAGCCAGTACGGCCCGGTATGGCCATACCAATAGTAATCGGGAGCAGCCGCCACCGTACCAGTACGGTGGCTCGTTTGGCCCACCTGCCCTCCCGCGTTCCATATCTGTTTTTAAAGCAACAGGCCAATTGCACACATGCACATAGCGTGTGGCACCTATGCGACCTCCAACAAGCAGCTGGGTGTCGCAGAGTTGGAGGAGTGTGGATGTGTGCACAGCACATGTCCAGCACATGCACAGCGCACATCCAGCGCGTACACGAACAGATCACGAGCAGCGTACCGATAGAGATGGTAGGAGCAACCCACCACTGCCGCAGGGGACTATGGGGTCATTAAAAGGAGATGATGATGATGATGATGATGATGATGATGATGATGATGATGATGATGATACAGGTGGTCCCCGGCTTATAAGTGATCAATTAGCAACCATTTGAAGTCAAGATGAACCTACCTGGGAGTATTTACAAGCTGGATTCTTAATTCCGACAGTCGGGTCCAATTGCGGTTGTAAGTCTAGGACTATCTGTAAAAAAAAAAAAAAGAAGGATAAAGTTTACTCCTCAGTTATTCTTACTAGGTATATGTACTGATTTTACAGTGGTAGAGACTAACTTGATTCTGCACCTAATAACGGCAGCAAGACTGTTGGTGGCGCAATACTGGAAGAAGGAAGACTTGCCTACAACTCAAGAATGGTCATTGAAAGTTACAAACTTAGCCGAGATGGCTAAAATATCGGCATATCTTAAAGATCACTCAAATGAGAGATATAAACGAGACTGGAAAAAATGGATTGACTATATACAAAATAAATACGGGACCAAGAAATTCCAGTTAGCCTATGCTTAAGATCAGAAATGATTTAAATTGTTTAAAGTTAGTTCAGCAAGAAGAAGCTAAGGTCGATGTAGAATGTCATTAATTTCTTTATTTCCTTTTTTTCCCAATAGATTTTAGACTGTGTTTGTTAAAAATCCATACCGTGTACGGGTTCTGGGAAGTCGGGGGGGGGGGAAGGAGGAGGGGGGTTGGGGGGAGGGTGGAGGCAGGGAGGGGTATGCATTAGGCTAGACAAGAATTTGGTGGTAAACTAGAATTATTTTGACACACAAAAAATTGTACTTCGATGTCTTACTGATTGAGGAATGATGAAATGTTTGTTTTAAAAGAAATAAAACTTTTGAACCTGAAAAAAAAATGAAGATGATGGGAAAATAGAGGAGGAAAGGGGACAAAGAATAAAATGAAAGATAATGGGGAATAGAAGAGAAAAAAAGCACTGATTTCCAGTTCCTATTGGGGCAGTAGAATAAGGTAATAACATAAAACTTTGACTTTTTATTTTTACGTAATAGTATGTCTGGCTGCAAAAGTTGATGGAATTAGTAGACATGGCTAAACTGGTTTCTTTGATTAAAGAAAGGAACACAATGCATTTTGTTTTGACTTGGAAACCATTCTTGGACTTTGTGCTTGAGGTGGGAAAAAATGAAAGGGAGGGAGGGTGGGAAGAAGGAGGGAGGAGCTGTGGTGGCGCAGTGGTTAGAATGCAGTATTTACCCACTGCCAGGAGTTCGATCCTGACAGGCTCAAGGTTGACTCAGCCTGCCATCCTTCCAAGGTCGATAAAATGAGGACCCGGATTCTTGGGGGGTGATATGCTGGCTCTGTAAACCCGCTAAGAGAAGGCTATAAAGCACTGTGAAGCGGTATATAAGTCTAAATGCTATCAATATTGCTTTTGCCTCAACAATCTGGGTCCTCATTGTACCCGCCTCAGAAGGATGGAAGGCTCAGTCCACCTTGAGCCAACCAGGATCGAACTGCTGGCAGTGAGCAGAGTTATCTTACAGTACTGCGTTCTAACCACTGCTGACAATCTGCTTTCTCATGTTGAAATTACAATGTACGCCGTTGCTATAATGTCCTCCTGTTCCTGTTGTTGTTGTTTTCCCTCAGAGTCAACGATTGCATTTTGCGGGTGAATGAGGTCGACGTATCCGAAGTTTCACATAGCAAAGCCGTTGAGGCGCTGAAGGAAGCCGGCTCCATCGTACGACTCTATGTCCGCCGGAGGAGACCTATTCTGGAGACTGTGGTGGAAATTAAACTGTTCAAAGGGCCCAAAGGTAATTATGGGCCATGCGGCAAACACAGCAGCGCAGGGGGTCTTCAACTTACGACCACCATTGGGTCATATATATGACTCAATGGTGGGTTCCAGATCCCATCGCAATCGGTGCGCTGCGACAGGGCCGGGCGTCCACCATGTGCACATACATACGCACCACCGCCCTGCGATGCTCCAGCTGCTTGGCGGAGCTTCGCGCAGGCGCCGTACACTGTGTGCATGGGCACAAATGGCCCTTTTGGGTCAAATATAGATAAGGAGGGTTTCCTCCGAAACACCGGAACAGAATGGTACCTGGTGCTTCCAGGACGCACCAGTACACTCATACCGGGGTGTACCGGCTGTAACCCACCACTGGTATGATCACCTCTTCCATAGCCAAGTGAGGTGTTTGTTAGTTGAATCATGCCTAATTTCACAGGCTTTTTTTTCTCATGGTTGTTAAGTGATTCACCCCCGATTTTACAACCTTCGTCACCATGGCTCTTAAGCGAATCATGTGGTTGTTAAGCAAATCCTTCCTCTCCCACTGACTGTGCTTGTCGAACGCCAACTGGGAAGATTGCAAATTAAGATCACGTGAAGTGTTAATACCACTTCAAAGGACTACGTGTACATGCTTCTTGCAGATAGGCAGCATGCTTCACTTTGGCAAGATACTGTCTCTAGGGCTGGATCAATGAAGAACTCAGCTTGGAAGAATCCCCGAGTGCCTTTCTTGGATTTGGGAGCCTGGCGTAGCCTGAGATACTGCTTTTGAGCTTAACTTTAGCTCACTTTCAATAAAGTGTATCCTCAATGAAGTTTCTTATCCTTTTTCATTTCCCTTTAGGCCTGGGATTCAGCATTGCCGGAGGTGTAGGAAACCAGCACATTCCTGGTGACAACAGCATCTATGTCACAAAAATTATTGATGGTGGAGCAGCGCAAAAGGATGCACGGTTGCATGTTGGAGACAGGCTTCTTATGGTGAGAATTGACTTTTTTTTTATCGATAGCGTGATGAAATATAACACATAACACGTACAGGCTCTTTACCAGTTTACCATGTATCTCTGTACCTCCTCATTTCCCATTAGGATCAACATGGTAGTACAGAACAGGATAACGAAAGAGTGGGAAGGGTCCTTGGAGGTCTTCTAGTCCAGCCCCCTCCTCGGGCAGGAAACCCTACAACATTTCAGACAAATGGTTGTCCAATCTCTTCCTAAAAACTTCCAGTGTTGGAGCATTCACAGCTTCTGGTGGCCAGTCGTTCCACTGATTAATTGTTCTGTCAGGAAATTTATCCTTAGTTCTAGGTTGCTTCTGTCCTTGATTAGTTTCCACCCATTGCTTCTTGTCCTGCCTTCAGATGCTTTGGAGAATAGCTTGACTCCCTCTTCTTTGTGGAAACCCCTGAGATATTGGAAGGCTGCTATGAGCCAAGGTGGCGCAGTGGTTAAATGCAGCACTGCAGGCTACTGCTAGATCAGCAGTTCAGCGGTTCAAATCTCAGGGTTGACTCAGCCTTCCATCCTTCCGAGGTGGGTAAAATGAGGACCCAGATTGTTGGGGGCAATATGCTGACTCTCTGTAAACCGCTTAGAGAGGGCTGAAAGGCCTATGAAGCGGTATATAAGTCTACTGCTATAAGTCTACTGCTATTGCTATTGCTATCATGTCTCCCCTATTTCTTCTTTTCATTAAACTAGACATACCCAGTTCCTGCAACCGTTCTTCATATGTTTTAGCCTCCAGTCCGTTAATCATCTTTGTTGCTCTTCTCTGCACTCTTTCTAGGGTCTCCACATCTTTTCTACATCGTGGTGACCAAAACTGAATGCAGTATTCCAAGTGTGGCCTTACCAAGGCCTTAGAGTAGATACAATGGGACTTTCCATAAATTGCAATAGCATTTAGGTTTATATACCAGCCCATAGTTCTTCACAGCACTCTCTGGGAAATTTAGAAGGCGGAAGCATTATTATTTGCATATTATCCTGAAAAATCTGGGTCCTCCTTTTACCAACCTCAGAAGGATGGAAGCAGGGGTGGGATTCAACCCATTCTCACCACTTTGGAGGAACCAAGTTGTTAACTTTCTAAGCAGTTCAGAGAACCGGTTGTTGGAAGAAATCATTAGGGCAGAGAATCGGTTGTTCAATTATATGAATCCCACCACTGGATGGAAGGCTGAGTTAACATCAAGACCCATCAGGATCAAACTCCAGGCTGTGGGCAGAGTTTGCCTGCAATACTGCACTTCAGTCACTGCGCCACCTCGGCTTTTAATCTCAGTTCTTTCCTTTTGATTTGCATGGCTCAGTTTCCACATCAGACCTGCTGAATGCGCCTTTATCTCTGCTTTCTTTCAGGTAAACAATTACAGTTTAGAAGAAGTCACCCACGAAGAAGCAGTAGCAATATTGAAGAACACATCGGATGTAGTCTATTTAAAAGTGGGGAAGCCAACCACCATCTATATGACCGACCCTTATGGCCCTCCAGATATTACTCATCGTAAGTTATGATATACAAGTTTCTTTTTTCTCAGATGTTGTTGTCAAATTCTAAGTTTTTGGATGACATTTTAAGGAAGAAGTACCAGAGATTCCGAATAGATGATTCTCGCTCAAAGCACCTTTAGTGAGGAATGAATGGGGAGAGGGGAAGATAAGAAACTATGTGACTGAAACCATAATTCTGGAGGAGGGAACAAGGTTAATCTAACCAAGGTGTAACATCACTTAATTGGTCCGGAACTCATATTATTGTAGCAGAAGAGCAAGCAGAGCTGAGGGCAGAGTTAAGCAAGTCATCAGCCTAGAGTGGTTATGTTTCCACAAATGCCTTAAGTCTAACCTCTCTTGGATTCCATTGACATCTGGCACTAATTTAGTACTGTATGAGAGGTCCTTGGTGCTCTCTGAGCTTCGTCGTTTTCTTGCAGACATTTCATTACCCAACTAGATAACATTATCAGTGTTAGTAACAGCCTAATCAAGAAACTACCAAGAATACTCCCACCGACAGCGTGAACCGCTTGTATATAAACAGAAAGCAAACCCCATTCCCTTCTAGCACTGATGATGTTACCTAGTTGGGTAATGAAATGTCTGCAAGAAAACGACGAAGCTCAGAGAGCATCCTCCTCCTTCTCCTCCTCCTCGTCCTTCTCCCCCATTCCCTTCTAGCACTGATGTTATCTAGTTGAGTGATGACATGTCTGCAACAAAACAACGAAGCTCAGAGAGCCCGAAGGATGCAAAATCCTCCTCCTCTCCTTCTAGCACTGATGATGTTACGTAGTTGGGTAATGAAACGTCTCCAAGAAAATGTCTGGGTAGATAAAGAACGAATATGGTTGTAAATTCTCATTGTTATCGCACAAGGTATTTGTTTTAGACGACACACTGTTTAATGGAAGATGGATTGTTTGTATTAAAATTATATATATATAATTTAATTCCAGAAAGTAGGCAATCCCAGTGCCTTTGGACCAATATCCTTTGAAGTTGTTTGCTTTCGATAGCCTCTTGAATCAAGTTATTTGTTCCCACCCTGAGAGAATAATGTTTAAGTGTATTCAATATTCTTCTTTCTAGACATTTTTAGGTGTCTATGCGGTGATAAAGATTTTATAGCTGCTTAATACCATATTCTTGTGGAAAATTAGGTCCAATAAGTCAGAGCATATTTTTATGTACATTCCTGATATCTGCATTGCGTATCTTTCATGGAGTAAGACCAATTGGTGCTCTCCAAAAAAGATTATAACCCCGTAATGGGTCACAGCCAAGGGTTGGGCCCCCTGGTTTTAGCCTTTGAGGCCTTAAACTTCCTAAAAATCCTTTCCATGTATGCCTGTTTGCAAAAAAAAAAAAAAAAAAAAAGACGAGGGGGCCACCTTGGATTTTCTGTAAATATCTCAGACTGTTCAGCATGAATTGAACGGTAGCATGAATTGAAGGGGCAATTGACTGATAATGGGCTGTCTTCTTTAACCCATAGCTTATTCCCCACAAATGGAAAACCACATCCTGTCTTCTGGCAACAACGGCACTTTAGAATACAAGACTTCTATGGCCCCCATCTCACCTGGAAGATACTCACCTATCCCAAAGCACATGCTAGTGGAAGATGACTACCCCAGGTTAGATATTCACCTTTACTGAGTGCCTTTGATTGATATGCTGGCTTCCAGGAACATGGGTTTTCTTTTTTCTTGCCGGGATTTTGATGCTCCACAGAGTACGAGCCTCTGAACAATCACATTTATACAGGAAAGAGGCAGTTATGATCCACCTGGCTGCCCCTTAAGATAATAAGGAGGTGCACTCTTTAAATTTTAAAAGAGGGATTCCCTTCTCGGTAATTTAATGGTTAGAAACGAGAGCTAAGCTAGAATCAAGAGAAGGATAAATAACATAGTGACTAACAAGGAGGAATTTCCTTCGCGCCACCATTTCTCTTTGTCGTAACTTTTTTTGTTGTTGTTGCCTCATCCTGTCCCGAAAGATCAGGTCTTCGCTCTGTTTCGTTCCGTTCCTTTCTGTCTGATCATTTAGAAACATTGTGTTGGGTCCCAAATTTTGCCGTTTGTCTGTCCACTGCATTCCGCTTTACCTTGTAACTTGTGAGATTCGAGTTGCCCCCTTAACTTAGCAGTAGAGCCTTTGAATTTCTGTCTGTCTTGGCCACATGGTTTCCCCTGTGGTTTTAAACCTGGGGAGGGGGAGGGAGCACCACTTTCCACCCCCACAAAGCTAATGTTTGCAGTTCTAACGGCCTCCTTGGTCTTCATACATGAATGTGATGCGCACGCAAGAGTAGGTGGGGAAAGGAATTCCCATTCATTTGCTTCTGAAGTCCCAGGAGAGGGGGGGGAAAACATTTCTCGCAAAAACGGGGGCTTTTTTGCCTTAGCCCAGCCCTGCTGAAGCCTGCAGAGTGCTGCTGGGGGTGAGTGAAGGCAAAAAACCTTTTTTATCTTACTTACCTCTTCGACATCTTGGTGCGTCTTATACACCGGTGCATCTTATAGTCGGAAAAATACGGTAGGTCAAGGGTGTCAAACTCAAGGCCTGTGGTCTGGATTTGGCCCATGGGGCTGCTATGGAAATAGCAAAGGACCGGCCCATAGTCAGTGAAAACGGAGCTTTGGGGAAGCGCGTTCAGCCCCCCCTGGGCTCCGTTTTCACTAGCAGAGGGCTGCAGGAGGCCATCGCGGCCTAAAACAGGGGCCAAGGTAATCGTGCATGCCCCCCCACCCCACCCCGAGCTCCGTTTTTGGTGGCAGAAGGCTAGCAGAACAAACTGTAAGCAAACCAAACCGAAGGAGAAACGTTTCCCCTTTTTGCATTTGAGCATGCAAGAAGGGACAGGAAAGGAGAAAGGGAAAGAAGTAAGATAAAGAAAAAGAAGGAAAGATGGAAAAAGAGCAAGGAAGGAAAAATAAGGAAAGTGGGGAAGGAAGAAGAAAGGAGAAGGGAGAGGGAAGGAAAAAGAAGAGAAGGAAGGAAGGAAGGAAGGAAGGAAGGAAGGAAGGAAGGAAGGAAGGAAGGAAGGAAGGAAGGAAGGAAGATTATAATGAGAGGGAGAGAGGGTCCGAGGGAAGTCCTACCTTAGCACTTGGCCATCACAGGTGCCCCCCACGCGTGTGACTTGGAACTGGCCACGCCCCCCCCCCTGTGTTCTCCCCCCCCCTCCATGTTAAACACAACCCTGATGTGGCCCACAATGAAATTGAGTTTGACACCCCTGGATTACGTTGCCTCTTCTCCCTCATATTGTGCATATTCTTTTCTTCTGCACTAATTTTATTAGTATAGTGAGGATATATTGGATAATTGACATCCCCAGGAGATAAGGCAGACGATGCTCCATACAAGCTCCCCGTGGTAGGGTTTCAGATGCTACCAAGAACTTTTGGCATTTTTGCCGGAAAGTTTTAAATGATTGTGGGGTCCTTGGTGCTCTCCGAGCTGGGTTGTTTTCTTGCCAACTGATGCACTGATGATGTTACCTAGTTGGGTCATGAAACGTCTGCAAAAAAACCCACCCAGCTCAGAGAGCACCAAGGTCTCCACAGTTCAACCCTGAGCTAAAGATATTATCTTCCATCAACATGGTCATTGCTTCTTTTATGGCAGATCGGGGCCCCAATGAAGGTGAATCCCCCGTTTCCAAACTTTGAGAAATATTTTAGACAGTGAAATAAATGCTGGTGACGAGGAGCGTAAATCCACAGCCTTTCCCAATTGCCCTAAACGTTCATGCTGGAGCCAGCCAAATCTCCAGGCAAAACATAGTGGAGGAAAAAATATATTTAAAAAGAACTAAATAAAATAATTTAGACATCTGCAGATTGACTCCCCGCTTAAGGGAAGGAGAAAACTGCCAAAGTCTTGGTAATTTATTCTCTGTTGGTCTACAATTGGATGAAGGATGCAATTGTGGATATTCATATTCCAAGAGACATCGCAAAACGTTTCAGCAGGTTTAGAACACATCTGCTTGAATGTTTTTAAAACTACCGCAGAGAATTTCTACCTTTAGAATGTTACCAACTTTAAGACGTCTGGACTTCAACTCCCAGAATTCCACAGCCAGCCATGGATGGTTGAGACTGGGGAATTCTGGGAGTTGAAGTCCAGTCATTTTAAAGGTGCCAAGATTGAAAAACACTGGTCTATATAAGTTATATAAAAAGGGTAGGCCTTGGGATCTGAATCATCTCACCATATTATAGTTCACAAGAGCCAAAATAATAATAATATTTGAGTGACTCCCAGTGGTGGGATTCAGCCAGTTCGCACCTATTCGGGACAACCGGTTCTTAACTTTCTAAGAGGTTCAGAGAACCGGTTGTTGGAAGAAATCTTCTGTTGGTTTTTTTCCACTTTACAGGGTAATCCTGTAAGGAAGACAGGAAGGAAACATTCTGGTATTGTTTCTAGCTTAATTTTTATTGCCCTGCTTACAGAAACTGCCTCTCCGGTTAACCCTTATTACATTGTCACAGCTAAGGCGAAACGCCCATCAACCTGAGTAATGTTGAGTTAGCCACGCCCATGTGGTCACATGACCACTAAGCCCCGCCTACCCGCCTGGTCATTAGGACAGAGAACCGGTTGTTAAATTATTTGAATCCCACCACTGGTGACTCCATAACTGATGGAGAGTCAGTGCAAATATTGCAAGATGGAATTAGATAAATGTCATTTTTATGGATTCCTTAGTACTCTCTCTGAAGGCGCAGGGGCGAAGACGCTGAGCTTGTCGATCAGAAAGGTCGGCAGTTCAGCGGTTCGAATCCCTAGCGCCACGTAATGGAGTGAGCTCCCGTTATTTGTCCCAGCATCTGCCAACTTGGCAGTTCGAAAGTAGAAAAATAGGAACCGCCTTTGGTGGGAAGGGAACAGCGTTCCATGTGCCTTTGGTGTTTAGTCATGTTGGCCACATGACCACGGAGACGTCTTCGGACAGCGCTGGCTCTTCGTCTTTGCAACGGAGATGAGCACCGCCCCCTAGATCTGGGAACAACTAGCACATATATGCGAGGGGAACCTTTATCTTTACCTAGTACTCTCTCTGAGCTCATTTGCTTTCTAGCAGACATTTCATTGCCCAACTAGGTAACTTCATCAGGCCTAGAAGGGAGTGGGGTTAACCCTGATGATATTACCTAGTTGGGTCTGCAAAAAAAACCCAACCAAACTTAGAGAGTGGAAAACACCCCACAGTTCAATCCAGAGCTAAAAATATTCTCTTCTGTTGGTGTCATTGTTATCCCAAGAATGTTTTTATTTCTTGCAACGAATCCCTCTCTTGGTGTGAACCATCCTAGAATATGTATCCGATTAATTTGTGTCCATTCATCCGTTAAAGACAAAAGAAGCTCATTATACGAGGTGGACGGCAGAAAAATCACTACCAAATGCCCCAAATGCTTTCCTAGAAGGGCCATCAGATGCTTGTCTGTTTTGAGGACCACTCTGGGCATCAAACCCTCTGCTAATCATGGCCCGTTTAACGAGTTTGCCTCTTCTGGCTTAGCAGATGTTGGCAAACAAATGTTCCATGTTCAAGCTGAGGCGGGATAGCTGGAAGCAAACACAGATCACCTGGGTTATCATTTCTGCGCAACCGAAAGAGCGATCAGAGGAAGTGACAGATGAGGAGGGTTTTATTATTCCTGCATCACTTGCTAAAAAAGAGAAACGTGCTTTTTTTCCCCAACTCGAAATGGGTCACGGGTTGCCTCGAGGACATGCCGAAAAAGAACAACGAGGAAGAAAAGCTTTTTTTAAAGTCTCCTGCTATTTCTTCTTCCTTGAGAGCTATAGCGTGACCCGTCAAAACCGCGGTAGAATAAAGCGCGCCCGACGAAAGCGCGTACGTGACGTCATCAGCAGCGCGACGAAAAAAATTAAAAATAAATTAAATTAAAATAAAATTAAAGCAAGCCGATTCACATAAAGGTAAGGGTTAGGGTTAGGGTTAGGTTAAGGGTTAGGGTTAGGTTTAGGTTTAGGTTTAGGGTTACATTAAGCGTTAGGGTTAGGTTCAGGGTTAGCGTTAGGTTTAGCATTAGGTTAAGGGTTAGGTTTAGGGTTAGGTTTAGGGTTAGGTTAAGGGTTAGGTTTAGGGTTAGGTTTAGGGTTAGGTTTGGGGGGGGTTAGGGTAAGGTTTTCGCTTTAATTTTAAATTTACCACTCACAGCGCGATGTTTTCGTCGCGCTGTGATGACGTCACGTACGCACTTTCGTCAAGCGCGCTTTATTCCACCGCGGTTTTGTGGTGGAACCGAGCTATAGTATATACAATACATTGCAGCCATTTTGTCAAAGAAGCGTCATGGCTGGGTGTACAGTAGTGGCCAAACTTGTGGAAATCTTTTGGAGAAAGCGCATTTTTGAGGTTTGATGGCTAATACAAGAAGCAACGGGTGGAAACTAATCAAGGAGAGAAACAATTTAGAACTGAGGAGAAATTTCCTGACAGCGAGAACAATAGATCAGTGTAACAACTTACCTCCAGAAGTTGTGAATGCTCCAACACGGGAAGTCTTTAAGAAGATGTTGGATAGCCATTTGTCTGAAACGGCATAGGGTTTCCTGCCTAGGCAGGGGGGTTGGACTAGAAGACCTCCAAGGTCCCTTTCCAACTCTGTTATTCTACTACCAGTTTTGTTTTTGGAGTAATACCATAAAATTATATATCAATGGAAAGATAATTTGATCATGAGTGTAATGCAACAAAGGTTGTCCAATTATCTGTATTCTATGAAAGGTTATAGCTAAATATAGCCAGCAATAAAATCCAGTTAATAGACGCAATCATTCAATCTTGGTTTGACAGCTGTAGAACTAAAAGCCTTTGTTCACTCCATGGGAAGATGTTGTAAGGCCGTAATTCATGCTAAAGGTTACACAACTAAGTATTAACTGACATAGTGATAATTTTTGATAATTATATAAATTTTATCTCATTTTTTTCTATGTGTTTCACTTTCCTTATTGATAACTGCTATTCAAATAGCAAATCCTTCATAAAAGTTATTGCATTACATTCTTAATTAAATTATCCTTTCACTGATATATAATTTTATGGTAAAAGATAAAGGTTCCCCTCGCATATATGTGCCAGTCGTTCCAGACTCTAGGGGGCAGTGCTCACTTCCGTTTCAGAGCCGAAGAGCCAGCGCTGTCTGAAGACGTCTCCGTGGTCATGTGTCCAGCACGACTAAACACCAAAGACGCATGGAACGCTGTTACCTTCCCACCAAAGGTGGTTCCTATTTTTCTACTTGCATTTTTTGCGTGCTTTCGAACTGCTAGTGTTGGCGGAAGCTGGGACAAGTCACGGGAGCTCACTCCGTTAAGCAGCGCTAGGGATTCGAACCAACGAACTGCCGATCTTTCAGATCTACAAGCTCAGCGTCTTAGCCACTGAGCCACCGCATCCCTACAATTTTATGGTACTACTCCCCCAAAAAGTGGTGTTATTAGCCATCAAACCTCAAAAATACTGTACACTTTTCCCCAAAAGGTTTCCACAATTTTGGCCACCACTGTATTATTAAACAGTTCCCTGAAGTGGAAGATGATCTATAGCAAGTACTATGTAGGAGACTTTGGAAGAGTTTTTGTCCGCCATTTTCTTCTACTTCAGGGAAGGTGCGTCAATTTCACCTCACTCTGCTCCAGGTCAGCCTCTTCCCTTCAGAGGAGTACAGGTCGTCCTTTGAGTGACAACTATCCATTTAGTGACCGTTGGAAGTGACAACGGCGCTGGGGGAAAAAAAGAGATTTATGACCGTTTTCCACACCGCTGCAGCATCCCCGCGATCACGTGATCAAAATTCAGACGCTTGGCAGCTGATTCATATTTATAACGGTTGCAGTGTGAATCCTCTTTTGAGACCTTCTGACAAGCCACAGGGAAGCCCGATTTGTTAACAACTGTATTAGTTGTTAGTTGTTATTAGAAGCGATTCATTTAGCAGCTATGGCAAAAAAAAAGTCATAAAATGGGGGAGGGGGAAACTCACTTAACTAGAAATAGAAATTTTGGGCTCAGTTGTGGTCGTAAGTCGGGGACGGCCTCACCTATCAGGACAAGCTTTGTTTGATGGAAATACAAGTAGTCCTTCCAGGGGTGGGTTCCAGCTTCTGTTACTGCTGGTTCGCTCAGGGACACTCTTCCCCGCGTGCTATTCGCGCATGCACAGTAGTAAAAAAAGTAGCAAAAAACAAGATAGAACCGGTTCGGGGGCATGGCCGGCCAAGTTACTACCTACTCAGCCAAACCAGTCCAAACCAGTAGAAACCAGAAGAGCCAAGGTGGCGCAGTGGTTAAAAGCAGCACTGCAGGCTACTGCTAGATCAGCAGGTCAGCGGTTCAAATCTCACCGGCTCAGGGTTGACTCAGCCTTCCATCCTTCCGAGGTGGGTAAAATGTGGACCCAGATTGTTGGGGGCAATATGCTGACTCTCTGTAAACCGCTTAGAGAGGCCTGAAAGGCCTATGAAGCGGTATATAAGTCTACTGCTATTGCTATTGCTATTGCTATAAACCCACCTCTGAGTCCTTCACTTACAACCATAATTGGGACTGGGATTTCCATCCTTAAGTGATGCAGTTGTAAAGGCCAACATCATTGAGGGGCATTGGTTGGCAGTCATAAGTCAAGGAGCTGCATTGCTTTGAGGTTGTAAGCCAAGCACCACTTGTAGAAATCTTGGTTCGGTCCAACTGGCATTCAGATTGATTTCATCTTCATCTTAAGCCTGGCTCTTCAAATATGGCAACTCTAAGACTTGTGGACTGAGGAATTCTGGCTGAGGAATTCTGGGAGTTGAAGTCCACAAGTCTTAAAGTGGCCAAGTTTGGAGACTTCCGTCTTAAGCAGCGCAACGATGCCAATGAATCTTGCAGTTTAGAGCAAAAAGGCTAACTACAAGTAGAATCATTTTGCCTTGCTAGGGGGCAATCAGCTGCTTTCAACAAACCCGCCTGGTTTGTTTCTGAAAATGCCCTGGCCATTAAGTCACTCTATGACCTAGTAGGGAAAAAAATGGCCAACATGTCCTTCAAAATAATAGTGTTCCCCTTCCTTCCTTCCTTCCTTCCTTCCTTCCTTCCTTCCTTCCTTCCTTCCTACCTACCTACCTACCTACCTACCTACCTACCTTCCTTCCTTCCTTCCTTCCTTCCTTCCTTCCTTCCTTCCTTCCCATATGTTCACTCCCAGAATCATTTCACTTCTCTCAAATTGGCAGTGACCAATCGACTAGCTATGGGATGAGCTGAACATTACTTCAAAGTGTAGGAAGTTAGGGTTCACCGACAAAAGCGCGCCCGACTAAACCGCGAGTTCTAAAGCGCGCCGATGAATGAGCGCTCAAGCGCGCCGACAACAGCACACTGACAGAAGCGCGCTCTAAACCTAACCCTAAACCTAACCCTAACCCTAAACCTGACCCTGACCCTAACCCTTACCTTAACTTAAATCGCGCTTCTGTCGGTGCGCTGTTGTCGGCGCGTTGATGACGTCGTGGTTTTGTCACTGCGTTTTTGTCGGTGCGCTTTTGTCATGCACGCATTTGTCGGGTCACGGAAGTTAGCACCCACCCATCTCCTAGAAGAATGGAATATTCCGGGAAATATTAAAAAGGCAGAATATTATATTTTCCCTAAAGGAGAAACTTGTTTCTAAGGACATAAACTCAGAGCCTTAGCTGCCTGCCCCGCAGCAGATATTTTGGTGTCTACAAGACAAACGGCTGGGCCGGCTTATCTACAAAACAAAAGATCTTCAACCTCAGGACATGATATGAAGTCACCCATCTCACCACATGGCACCTGGGAAGATTGCATCACCCAGCATGGTCCAACCAAGCCTGGGACTCAAAAGTTACCCCTGCATGGCCCACTGGGAGTCTGACAACCAATCAGAATACATGTCCTTGTCACAGGAACAGGAAGTTCAAATTCAAGGCCCGAGAGAGGTTATAAATCTGTCTCTGTCTCTCTCTGTCTCTCTGTCTCTCTCTGTCTCTGTCTCTCTCTGTTTCTCTCCCATGTGCTCATTTGCCCAAGACCCCCCAAAAACCATGTGGTCCTGTCCACCATTAAACCATCTTTCCAAACAGCCTCCATGTTTCCTGTGTTTTTCTCCCCACTTGGAGAACTGAATCCAGATGGACATTTCTTCCAACAAAGGGTATAGAACAAGCAATAGTTGATTGTCAGAGAAGGCCGGGCGACCCAGATTCCTAGACCTGTGTTTGTCCCTACCCCACAAGCTTCTAATGCAGTGTTGATCCTCAGCCTTGGCACCTTGAAGACGGGTGGACTTCAACTCCCGGAATTCCCCAACCAGCTTCTTCAAGTTGGCGAGTTTGGGAAACAGAGGTCCAGTGGTTGTGTTTAACCTTTAACCAATGGAAGGCGTCCTTCATCTGGCTTTCTTTGAGCCCATTGGGGGTGTTCTTATGGGTCTGGCCCTAGTGATTTCTTTCTTTCTTTGCAGATATGACTTCCCTTGGTAGGTGTGTTCCCAACTGGAGCAGGGATAGCTGTGATCCCATAGGGAAATTTCATGAGTGCAAGAAATCCAAGCACTGAGTCAAACAAAAGCCAACTCTTGTATTCCTTTTTGTTGTCGTTGTTCACTTCGACCTGCTGGAAAGGGAGAAGAACCTATGCCTTCTTTTAACGCGTCTTTAAAAAGTGCTCTGACACCAGATCTGTGGGAACTTGCTTCGATGTAGTGCTTCTTCTTTTTTTAAAAAGAAAATATTCAGCGTGGTTCTTTTCGTGTTGCTCCGTTTTGCAAAAAAAAACCACAAAACCGAAAAGGCAGCATGTGCCAGCGGTTTAGATTGACAAGCTTAGAAAGTCCCCCTTCATGGCTGTTGATTTTTCACTCTGTTTTTTTTTTTTTAATCCTTTTATTTCTTGGAAGACTCCTTCTTAAAAACCTTGACTCTTTGCAGCTGTCTTGACGCTATGCCGAATTGTACCGAGAGTTTGCTCACTTGTATAACGAGTTTGTGACCTGTAAATGAACCCGTGTAAAGCTTTTTTGGGGGGTGAGAAATTTGTGCGTTGGAGGAAAAAGGGGGAATGGTTCTGTGAATGCCTTGGATTGAATCAGGGGTCGGCAACCTTAAACACTCAAAGAGCCATAAAGCTCCTAACCAGATGCTCTCTGGTTCAATTCTGGAGCCAACCTGAAATCCAGTTCCCCCACCATAGAGTCTCCTCCTAGCGCAGCGTCCTTTTTCCTCTGCCAACCGGAAGTCTGGTTCCCCTACCATAGAGTCTCCTCCTAGTGTGGAGTCCATTTTTCCCTGACAACCGGAGGTCTGGTTTCCCCACCACCACCACCATCATAGAGTCTCCTCCTAGTGCGGCATCCTTTTTCCTCTACCTGTCCTAACACAAAACCCTATCAATTGTGGAGCCAACCAGCGACAGGGAGCCGCAGGAGAGAGATGAAAGAGCCACATGCAGCTCCAGAGCCACGGGTTGCCGACCCCTGGATTAAATGATATTTTTTTAAAGAAAAGGATGAGAGTATGCAGCAAATTGGAACGGACTATCGATCAATTATGTATTTTGATTTTGACATTTTCCCAGTCAGATAATATGGCATATTTGTGTTTGTATATTTATTTATTTATTTTTTAAAAATAACTATTTGTTTCCAAATGCACAAATGTTAACTAGCTTGGCTGATTTGAAGCTCTGTCCAATCCAGCATTTTTATTGATGATGGAAGCTAATTTTAAAATGTTCACATCTGAAAAAAAAAATTGTGGCGGTAACTTGAGTTCACAGTGCGAAGGCTGAAGGCCATGAATTCAGCGCTTGGCATTTCCCTTTTTTAAAAAGTTATTGCTTTAAGGGCGCTTTCTTAAGATGTAGGAAAGAGCAGAAAATCTTCAGGTGGGTGAACAAATAGAAGAAGAAGAAGAAGAAAAGAAGAGAACATTTCTGAATTGTGAGGTGTCTAACTTTGGTCCATCCTTCCTGTTTGCTGCAGTTATGTGTCTCGGTGCATTTTTTAAAAAGAGGGAGGGGGGCAGTTTAGCATGCTTGTTACTGAAAAACCTTAACACCATTTTGAATAGCAATGTTACCAAACCGTAATATGCAGAATCCTGTCCGTTGGCCAATTGTGAAGGTGGGGCTATCATGCTCTTGTTTCAGGAAATTATATCCGGAGGAACAAATCCACCCGTGTAAACAGAACTATATGTAATTTTGCAACTCGGTCATAACACACCACTGAGAGAAAAATAGGAAGTGTTTTACATGGGGGGGTTCGTCTGTTTATTACCCCTGCAATATTTCGATTGTACTTCTGAACTATTGCTTCTTTAATCCCCTTCTCACATTGAATGTCAATCCTTCATTGCTCGATATTGTGCGCTGTAATGCAATTTTTAGATATTAGTTCAATGCTGGCCAATTACATTGGTTGTGTGTTTTGTTCTGCTTTTTCATTACATAATACTTTGGTTGTTGTTGGTGGTGTGGTGTGGGATAGGGAGAGTTAATGATCAAGGATGCTGATCTGAATATAGATAAGATCAAAGGTGGGTTTGGCCGAACCGGTAGTGATTTGACAGCCTGGGTCCCTGGAACCGGCAGCAACCCAGGCCTGGTTCTCCCAGTGGCGGCTATGGGCCTGCCATCTTGTTTCTGGCTTCCGCGCATGCAAAGAACAATTTTTATTGCATTGTGCATGCGTGTGCAGCGTACATCAAGCAAGCACATGTGCTCATGCGTG
This sequence comes from Thamnophis sirtalis, assembly GCF_051295495.1. Taxonomy (NCBI): domain Eukaryota; kingdom Metazoa; phylum Chordata; class Lepidosauria; order Squamata; family Natricidae; genus Thamnophis; species Thamnophis sirtalis. The sequence goes on along the minus strand of NW_028261388.1, from coordinate 7,063,633 downwards.
CGGCTCGGCCAAAACCAAATTGACAGTAGTGACTGCCAGAACCCACCTCTGGTAGAAGCTCTCATCAAAGGCAGCAAAATTTTCCTTTGCTTCCTGTTTTATTTATAACTAGGTGATAACCCAGCGTTGCCTGGATATTTATTTATAGGGGGAAAATGTCCGGACCAAACATAATTTCTACATTGGATTTTCCCTTTTACCAGAGGGAGCCCCCTTGTGGAGTATTGTGAAGCCATTACCATGGCGACTCCACTGCGCTGTACAGTAGAAATCATTTTATGGCAGTACAGTAGAAGCCATTTTGAGGCACAACAGGCTGCATCTTAACAGAATACACACACCAAAGGGTGTTAGGGGTTTCTTACCCCCACAGTATTTGTTTCCAGAGAGTAAGTCATTTGTGTACCAAGTTTGGTTGAAATTGCTCGAGGCATTCCAGAGTGATGCTGGAACACACACACACAAACACACACACACAGATTTAAGATCTTTTAGATCAGACACAATATTAATCTTCCCCTGCTTAGCTGGGGCATGGCAATACTTCACAGCCAGCTGCAACTTGTTTTGGCAGCTGCGTTGATCACAAATAATTTCCAATCATTTCCATGCAAATTCCAAGAATTCAAAGCATTTGCATGCGGTCTATGATGACATTTTCTTTTAAGAACTTAAATCCCACAGCTGCATGTTTTTTTTTCTCCACCAAAACTGCCTTTGGTTTGTTTTAGAAGAATATATTTTATTTAGAATGACACTGTATGAAGCGTGGTACAAGTGGTCCTCGACTTACGGCCACAAATGAGGGCAACGTGTCTCCTGCTAAGCGAGACCTTTGTTAAGTGAAATTTGCCCCATGTTACGACCTTTTTTGTCATCGCCGTTAAGCGAATAGCTGCAGTTGTTCAATTAGTGACACGGTTGTTAAGTGAATCTGGCTTCCCCACTGATTTTTGATGATCAGGAGGTCGCAAAAGGGGATCACGTGATCCCGGGATACGGCAACTGTCATAAATGTGAGTCAATTTGCCAAACATCTGGATTTTGATGTGACTGTGGGGATGTTCCAATGGTCCAAAGTGTGAAACACGAACCTAAGTCACTTTTTTTCAGTGCCGTTGTGAATGGTCACTAAATGAACTGCTGTAAGTCAAGGACTACCTGTATTGCGTTGGAAACTTGCAGAATTTACAGAAATTCTGCTAGTGTGTACATTTCTTCTCTGATCTGCTGCCTCTTCTACTGCGATTATATTATTGCCGTAGCTTTTATTTTAATTAAAGCAAATAATGACTCCATATGAGTTGATGCATGAATAGAAATCAGGAAAACATCAGGAAAGCTTACCATGAGTTTTGCTGCTTAATTTATCAGCCATCAACTGCCTGGAGATACTCTTTGATTTTAATTATTCTTTCATAAAAGCCATGGTTTAATCGCGGTGCAGCTGGAGCGGAAGGGGAAAAAATAATTTTACTGAGAAATTTAGTTGAGAAATCACAGTTTCTCTAAAAGAAATTTGACTCACGTTGGAATGACGCCTGAATTGTTCCTTGCTAATTCAGATGCTCACTTTTCAAGGGCTTTAAGCCGAGGTGGCGCAGTGGTTAAATGCAGCACTGCAGGCTACTTCAGCTGACTGCAGTTCTGCAGTTCGGCTGTTCAAATCTCACCGGCTCAGGGTTGACTCAGCCTTCCATCCTTCCGAGGTGGGTAAAATGAGGACCCGGATTGTTGTTGGGGGCAACATGCTGACTCTGTAAACCGCTTAGAGAGGGCTGAAAGCCCTATGAAGCGGTATATAAGTCTAACTGCTATTGCTATTTAACCAGGGGTGGGATTCAGCCGGTTCGGGTGAACCGGGTGTTAATTTAAATCTGGTTCACCGAACCAGTAGTTGCAAAGACTGGTTTATCACGCTTACCTGCCCCGCCCCTCCTAGGAGTCTCCACACAGCCCATTTTGGATGCCAAGTAAGCGCGGGGCCTGCATGGAGGCTCTGGGAGGGTGAAAACGGAACCTCCCGGAAGTTCCAAAAGTCCATAAATGGATCTGTTTCCAGCATCCAGAGGGCCTCCAGAGCCCAGGGGAGGATGTTTTTGACCTCCCGGAGGCTTGAAGAAAGCCTCTGGAACAGTGGTGGGTTGTGGGCAGTACGCCCCGGTACGGGCGTACTGGTGCCTGCTGGGAGCAGCAGGCACCATTCCAGTACGGTGCTTCAGAGGGCCCGCACCCCCTGCGTTCCTGAGCTATATTTGACCCAATTGGGTCATTTGCACACTGGCACGCAGCGTACGGTGCCTGCGCAACGCTCCGCCGAGCAGCTGGAGCATCGTGGGCAGTGGGTGTGCATGCGGGTGCAGCGCATGTGCTCATGTTGGACGCCCGGCCCCGTCACCCAGTTGCGACAGGATCCGGAACCCACCACTGCTCTGAAGTCTGGGGAAGGCAAAAACGCCCCCCCCCTCATGGTGCAGGAAGCTGACTAGGCCACGCCCCCATGGCCACACCCACCCAGCAACCGGGCAGAAAACCGTTTGCTAAAAATTTTCAATCCCACCCCTGGCTTTAACTGAGATTGGAATAAGTAACAGAGGCAGTGGATGAGGTCTCCCAAAATTACAGATTATCCCTATCTGTTTTTTGCAAATTAATTGTTGCAACGAATAATAGATTCCTTTTTTCCCCTTTAGGTTCCAACTTGTTCACAGTTAACATCTGACGCCACAAGATGTGACTTAATTGTGGTTTAAAAGCTTACTTTCTCAGGAGCTCTTAAGCCTATTGCTAAATTCAGGCATCCTTAGATGAGATTTGCTTAATTGTGGTTAGCTGAGTAAGTGCCAGTTAGACGAGTTTCCATGTGATCCTGAAATGATGTACTTTGGTTTATTATCTATCCAAAATACCGTGTTTTTCGGATTATAAGACGCACCTTTCCCCCCCCCCCCTAAAAGAGCATGGAAATGTTGGTGCGTCTTATACACCAAATACAGCCACTTTTGGCCTCCCGAAGCCCCGCCCCAACATCCCATTTTTGCAAAAAAAAATCGGTGAAAAACAGGCCGTTTTTCACAAAAACGGAGGTGTTTTTGCCTTCCCCCAGCATCACTCTGCACACCTCCGTTTTTGTGAAAAACAGCCCATTTTCCTCCTGTTTTTTCAAAAACAGTGGCATTTTTGCTTTCTCCCAGCCCTGCTGAAGCCTGCAGAGTGCTTTTGTGGAGACAGGGAGAACAAAACCTTTTTTTTTTCTCTTTGAAATTTTGGTGCATCTTATACACCGGTGCGTTTTATAGACCGAAAAATACGGTAAGCTAAGTCAAACTCAATAACCACATTATATCTTAGCACGTAGTTTGGAGCGGTCGTAGTTCCTGAGCTCAAATATGATAGAGAACGCGTGGAAAAAGCAATATCTTTCATATATTTGGAAACCTGAAAGAGGGAGGCTTTTGAGTTACGGACTTGTTACAATGGATTATAGTTAGGGTTAAGAACACACATCTGTTTTTGAACTTCGAGAATACGAATATAATAACAAGGCTCAAAAGACGAAGCTCAACTTGCGGTCTTTCCCAAACTGAATTCTTTAAAGTTGTTTTGACTGAAACTTACAGAACTGAAAAAAAAATAAAAATAAAAATGCCGTTGCTGAGTATAGCAATAGCGGCTGCAGGAATTGTGCACGGCCATCTAGAGAAAAGAAGGACTAGGGAGTGGGGGACATGATAATGGGCCCCCACTAAAAAGAGGACGGTCAACTTATTTTCCAAAGCATCAGAAGGCTAGACAAGAAACAATGAATGGAAAACTAATCAAGGAGAAAAGCAACCTGGGATTAAGGAGAAACTTCCTAACAATGAGGACAATTAACCTGTGGCACAGCTTCCCTCCAGGAGTTTTGGGTGCTTCATCACTGGAGGTTTTTAAAACTGGATAGCCACCTATTTTGAAATGGTACAGGGTCTCCTGCTTGAGCAGAGGGTTGGACTAGAAGACCACTAAGGTCCCTTCCAGCTCTATTCTGATTGAATAAAGCTTTACTCTCTAAGAGGTGTAGAGTCAGCATATTGACCCCCACTATCTGAGTCCCTTATTTTACTGACCTCGGTAAGATGGAAGGATGGAGTCAACCTTGAGCCCCATCAGGATCGAACTCCTGACAGTGGGCAGAGTTTCCCTGCTTAACTGTAGTTTAACCGCTTGCCTTCCCCAAAGGAAGGAGTCCTATTGGGGCAAAGGTTGCACTCTGTGGTCTCTCAGATATTTGGGATAAATATTGATTCGTCGGTGTTACGTTGAGCCGTAGCTTCTTGCAAATGCTGCATGGGGTTGTGAGGAAGCAGACGAGGAATCCAATAAAACAGATGAGGAAAAGACAAATGCGCATTTCAGCCACAAATAATGGAAACTTCAGAACGACCGCCTTGCTAGATGGTACATGGGTTAGAGCCGTGATGGCGAACCTATGGCACGCTATATCTCCAGGCACACGAGCCATCACCCGTTGCTCTTCCGGGTTCCAGCGTGCCAGCCAGCTGGTCTTCACGCACAAGCACCGGAAACTGGAAGGTTAGCGCCCAGTGCGCATGAGCACGCCGAGAAGATGATCTTCTGGTTTCCAGTGCATACATGTGCATCGGTCATCTGGTCTTCATGTGTGCATGTGTGCCAGAAAGCAGAATATCAGGTGGCCAGTGCGCATGTGTGCATAGGAAACTAGAAGATTATCTTCTCAGCACGTGCATGCACACTGCACTTCTAGTTTCCGGCACACACATGCTCACTGACCAGCTGGTCTTTATGTGTGCATGTGCGCCAGAAACCAGAATACCAGGTGGCCGGAAGAGCAGCCACCCGGCAGGTGCTTTTCCAGTTTCTGGCACACGCATGCATGCATGCTCCCGTTGCAGCACTCAGTGCCAAAAAGGTTTGCCAACGTTGGGTTAGAGCTTCCCTTTTTTTAGTTTCTCGGTGGTAAAGCCATAATCGTGTTATTTTTTTCTGTAGCTCCTCTATTTTCTTAATGCTTTATTTTTGTTCTCTGTATTACAATCTGAGCATGATGATATTGTGCAGATTTACTATTATTATTGTTGTCATTATTCTTGTTATTTAGAGCTGCAGCTAGATGGCAGTGATGAGCTGGACAAATCTAATTCTGCATCACTGCCCTCTGGTGGTTATTTAGTTTTTTGCAGCCCAGGCATGATTGCATTATTATTAATATTATTTTTAAAAAATTGCTTTACTATTGCTAATATTATTCCTCCGAGTTTCCATCACAAGGGCCTTAAGGCAGCTTTCTGCAGAGAACCTGGGGCAGAATCTATCAAAAACATCACAAACCCAAATTAAATAGGTGATGGTAATTAATATCGTGGATGGATCTAAATGAGGACTGAATTATATATGAGCACTTCAGATGGGGATGAAATCATCTACTGTAGATTGGTGGTGAATGTCTAAATGGCCTTTTTCTCTGATTAACAGCAATTTAATAAACGCTGTTCCAGGTTGCCTCCTCTACTGATATATAGTCTGGCTTCACATATTATTCTTACCTAAATAATAAGATTGCTTGGGTTCTATTTTACACATTGGTCAGCCTAGGCTTTGTAATCCTGGTTTTGGCACTGTGGCTTATTCATTAACACAAGCTATGGCCTTAATGCAGGCTATATAGCTTGTCCATAAACGACAGGGTTTTCTAGACCTTTAGTGCCAAAATACTAGATCTTAACCTTATCCTTTCAGCATGAATCAGTTGGATGCTACATTTAATCTCTTGCTTTGCTGCTCTTTCATTTCATTAGTTAGTAGTTAAAACTTCTATCGCTCCCTAAACAGGTGCTTGAGGGGACACTGTGCTGAATTTACCCAGATGCTTAAATGTTTTTTTTTCCATACCTTCTCTGGGTCCTTTAATTAAGGGCCCACTACCGCCAAGCCTTCTCTGAGACAATTGCCAAATTATTCCAAATTTGGGAGGGATATTTTGCCCGATAGCTTTGTTTCTTTCATTAATAATATGAGATTTCCTGGGCTAAATGAAGGGTTAATATAACCCTAACATAACATATTGTAGGAGTTGATCAGGCGGAGATGAAGGAGGGGGTCAAGCATGTCATCAGTCTTGAGTCCCCGCACAACCAGGGATGGGATTCAAAGATTTTAGCAACCTGTTCTTTGCCCGGTTGCTGAGTGGATGTGGCCATGGTGGGCGTGGCCTACTTGGCCTCCTGCACCATGGAGGGAGTGAGCATTTTTGCCCTCCCCAGACTCTGGAGGCTTTCCTCAAGCCTCCAGAGGGTGAAAATGGCCTCCCCTGGGCTCTGGAGGCCCTCCGGAGACTGAAAACGGGCCCATTTCCGGACATCTGGAACTTCTGGGGGGGGGCATTTTTCACCCTCCCAGAGCCTCTGTGTGAGCCCTGCACTTATGTGGCATGCAAACGGGCCATGTGGAGATTCCTGGAAGGGGTGGGATGAGTAGGAGGGGTCAGCCAGTCCCTGCAACTTCCGGTTCGGCGAATCATATGTAAAATTAGCATCTGGTTCACCCGAACCAGTCTGAACCAGCTGAATCCCACCCCTTCGTGCATCCACAAGAGATCTAAATCCAGATCATCTTGAATTTCTGTGACTCTTATCTACTGCTAATTTGCTCGAATAGATTCTTGTAGAGAGCTTAAGCTTGCAATAAATCTTTATTCACATTTGAACTGACTGGGTCGTCTGATTTCCCTGATTTATTTATTTTTTACAATGAGCCAACCACATTTTTTTCGGAAGCCGCAAGAAGTTTATTAACCTTGCATTCATAATGCCTATTGTTTGGGAATTCTGAGTCAAAGGCTTGGTGTCGTTTTCAGGTGCATATTGGCCCTCATTGAAACCAGATCCTGTTGTATGTCCGAGAATGTTTTGTTTTATTATTTAGTTTATTTATTTAGTTTGTCACTCATGTACAAGATAACAGGAATAAGAATAAACATGAATAAGAAGACAAGAAATGGGTACAAATAAATGGGGACAGTGGAACAGGGATGGTAGGCACCTTGGTGGGCTTATGCATGCCCCTCTTAGGAATGGGGTGAGATCAACAGTAGGCAGTTTAAGGTTGAAGCTGTGGGAGGTTTGAGGATGTAACCACAGAATCAGGTAGTGCATTCCAGGCATTGACCCTTCTGTTGCTGAAGTCGCATTTTCTGCAACCGAGTTTATGTACCACTGCTGTTCGGTTTTCTACTATTTCTACATGTTGTGATGGTATTTTTTTGTTTAATTTTATGTTAGCAACATTTATTTGTTTTATTTCTATTTATCTCTCAAATGAAAGTTGCAAATTTGAACGAGCAAAATGAAAATAAAATAAAATGTGACAGGGATCATAACCACATTAGGGCACTTACGGATGCCCCCATAGGAAGCTCGAAAATATGGGGTGAGGTCCACAGAAGTTAAATCAGAATTAAAACTCTGAAAGTTAGCCACTGCGACAACTGAATCGGAGAAGATATTCCAGACAAAAACCTGTTTATAATTTTTTTTACAAGTTTAAAGTGGCTTAAGTTAAGTTTAAAGCAGTTGTTTGCATGAGTTACATTCCGATTGAAACTTTAAAAAGTTATAGGTAAAATGTTACTATTTACGATTTTGTTTGCAAATGCCTAAATTCGCCATGCCAGTGGAAGTACACTTTTAGTTGTTAGTATCTTAAAACTAGGAAAAATTGTCAGAGAGAGATTTTTAGAATTTTATTTGAAAGAAACTCTGGTGCCTCTGTCTCTGTGTGCGTATCTTTGGATCTCTCTGTGTACGATAACATTCCAAGATCTTGTCTATGAAGATTCTCCATCATCCAGGTCATCGTTGTCCCAAAGGTGGTTTTTCAAGAGGCAAATGGACTTTCTTTGAAGGCGTTTCTCTTCTCATCCAAGAAGCTTCTTCAACTCCGACTGGATGGTGAGGAAGCTTCAGAGCTGAAGAAGCTTCTTGGATGAGAAGCAGTGGTGGGATTCAAATAATTTAACAACCGGTTCTATGCCCTAATCACCAGCTGGGTAGGTGGGGCTTGGTGGTCATGTTACTGGGTGGGCATGGCCAACTCAACATCACTCACATTGATGGGCGCTTCACCTTAGCTGTTACAATGCAATAAGGATTAACTGGAGAGGCAGTTTCTGTAAGCAGAGCAATAAAGATGAGGCCAGAAACAACACCAGAATGTTTCCTTCCTGCCTTCCTTACAGGATTAGCCCTGTAAAGTGGGGAAAAACAAAATGAGATTTCTTCCAACAACCGGTTCTCCGAACTGCTTAGAAAGTTACCAACCGATTCTCCCGAATAGGTGCGAACCGGCTGAATCCCACCACTGATGAGAAGAGAAACGTCTTCAAAGAAAAACCAGAAAATCCAATTGCCTCTTGAAAAAAGCACCTTTGTGATTCTAAGCTTGTTTCAGAGAAGATTTGCTCACTAGAACAAAAATAAAACCCCAAGCAAAAACGACCAATTAAATGCCACCTCTTGGAAAAAAATAGAAGACAAGCAAAAATAACTTCACAGCAAAACCTGAGAACAAATAAAGCATTAAAAGATTAATTTAAGTGGGAAGTAACAAGAGAGAGATAAAACTTTAGACCTAAGTGTAATTGTGGAAAATCAATACAATGAGATTAATTAAACAGATAAATAGGAAAAACCAAGTTGGGAGAAACCCTTTGGTTTTTCTACTCTTAAAAAAAGATTAGAAGAAGCAACATATTTAGCTCATGTCTGCTTGTTTCCAAAATTATTAATTTGGCCCAGTTTTTAAATAGTGACAGTATTTTGAAAAGCATCCTGGTTGGATTTGTAATGAGAATCAGTCAAATCTAACTTTATTCATTCTAAGGACAAATTCATTAACATCCGTGGTACATGTCTATCTGAATTAGATTCAAACCAGTAGAGGAAATGTTATTAATGAATGAGGTTTATTTTTGGTGCAAAGAAAGATTTTTTTCCCCACAGGAAATACTGAAGTTCCCTTTTGCTGATCGTTAACTACATTGTTTCGTATATATTTTTTCTTTATTCCTCCACTACTTCAAGCCATTTTTAGACTTGCTTTTTTTTTAGTCCTTAAACATGTGAACTCACAGCCTTGCTTATATTTTTATAACCCCTTCATAACCGCTCTTAGCCTAATACGTAAACTGAAGTCGAAATACTTTTGGGGGATTGATTTGGAGTTTGTTCAAATGTGCTTTTGCAGGTCCAGTCTGCAGAAGGTCAAATAAGTTGAAATAAAGTTTTGAAATAGGGCGGTCAAATTACTGTAAATATGTAGCAGAAAAGAAATACGCCCAGCAGCCATTTGCATTTCTGTTGACCGGTATGGACAAATTTTTTGTATGAAATAAAGTGAAACTTTTGTCTCAGGATGTGCTTGAGAATGTAAAATTAAATGTTTGGCATTAAAAGACAACTGTGTACGCATCGGAATTGGGAGAACAGTTTCAGATGCTGAGGGAAGGGGTGGGTGGGTTGGGGGGGAGGAGTGGTGGGGTGTGGTGGGGGGGGTTTGCATTTGTTATGTAATTTCTTTAACCATGAAATGTAACAAATGCGTTGTACTTGTGTGAATCGCAATAAAAGCAATGAATTGAGCAGCTGCATGGTCTTTGAAAGTGCTTTGGTTGTGGATAAAATAATACGGGATCGCTCTTGAAATATTGCTTATCCTTTTTCTTTTCTTTTTTGCAATGACTTCCTTAACGCCTTTCGTTTTTGTCCTCTGCACACTGGTCATCTCGTGGGAAAACGCGAAAATTGTAACCAAATCATATAACGGTCTACAATTCCCCAACATGTTTTATCATTCCCCTTTGCCCCCCCCCCACTCCCGCTGCTTTGTCTGCGGTATAACTAACTAGCCATCTTTTCAAAAGCATTTAATCTTACCTACGTGGGATACGGTGGCTCGGTGGCTAAGACGCTGAGCTTGTCGATCAGAAAGGTCGGCGGTTCAAATCCCCAGCGCCGCGTAACGGAGTGAGCTCCCGTGACTTGTCCCAGCTTCTGTCAACCTAGCAGTTCGAAAGCATGTAAAAAATGCAAGTAGAAAAATAGGAACCACCTTTGGTGGGAAGGTAACAGCGTTCCCTGCATCTTCGGCCTTTAGTCATGCCGGCCATATGATCATGGAGACGTCTTCGGACAGCGCTGGCTCTTCGGCTTTGAAACGGAGATGAGCACCGCCCCCTAGAGTCGGGAACGACTAGCACATATGTGCGAGGGGAACCTTTAGCTTTTAGCTTCACCACCCTTATATTGCTCTATTAGCATAATAAAGATTTGTTTTAACTGATCTACAATTTTGCCACTCAGCCCTGCAATCTAGAAAGATACAGGCTCTCGATCCCTGCTCTTTCCGCCCCACAAATATTCTGCTGAAATATTTTCCTTCGACTTTCTTAACCTGCGTCCCCATCTTATCCAATTCACGGGAGGAATGGGCAGTGCCATGAGCTCAGGCCCACGGGTCAAGGTTAGAAATTGTGTTCCTCCTCTTTGCTCGGTTCGAGAAGGATTTGCCATCTTCTCCCTGCTGAAATGTAAAAAAAAAGAAACAACCCAATAACCTCATGCATTTGAAAAAGCTGAGGAGTGGTACAGTGGCCTAGCACAATCAAAATGCTGTGAGTTCAATCCTAGGTAACAGCAGATATTTCTCTCTCCGGGCACAATGAGAAAATGCCTGCTGCAAACTCCTGATTGGTGACAGGAAGGGCAATCTGGCCAGTAAACACCCAGCTTCATTCAGTTGCCTCAACTCCACCCTGATGCAAGGGACTAAAAGGTCACTAAAAGACCCCCCCCAAAATTGAAAAAGCTACATTTTAAAACTATCAAAAACTGCCAAACTGCCAAATCTTTTCATAAAGATCTTTTTATAATAAAGGAGGAAAATGTTGGCTTCGTATAGGAAAAAAAATAATCTTAGAGTTTGGAGAGGTGTACCTGCTTTTTCACTAGTTTTGCTTACTAGTTTTATGATGTTTGAAATTGGTGTTATAAATGCTCCACGGGGGCCCTTGGTCTCTCTGAGCTTTTTTGCTTTCTTGAAGAGTTTCTGTTCTGACCGAGGCTCCGCGAGAGCATGAAGCAAATTCCTCGCCCCGACAAAAACCTCTTTTATTAATTGACTGTGAATTCTGCTCATTCACATCCAGCAAAGTCTTTCAAGGGAGGATGTACAGTCACAGACCTTATTTGGCTTGGAGAGCTGCCAGACCGATATCTGCAAAACTTGGCAAGGAATCTCAGAGAGTCATGAACCAATTAATTGTCTCCTGCAAACTCCACTCCCCTTTCGCTCCTCTTTTATTTCCTCTGGGAGGGGCCATTCATCGTCCACCTGTGGCCTTCCTCCCAAGCCGACCCTTGTTCCTTCTCCTGGCAACTCTGTGCATGCGCACACTGGGAACAGGCTCCAGCTGTTCATCTGCCTCACTGATGTCTGACTGTGAAGGCATCTGATAGCTGTTGGACGGCCCTGGCCTCCTCTCTGCCTCCGACACGGAGCCCTCATCAGAGCCTTCCCCAGACTCCAGGACTGGCCCATGTTCCCCCCCAACTTCCTCACTGTCTGAATCTGCTGCCAGCTCTGCAGGCCGGCTGCGGACCAAAACAGTTTCATTCCCCAAATTAGGTAACATCATCAGGGCACCAACTTCAGCATCAGGAATTATGTTACCTAGTTTGGGTCATAAAATATCTGCAAGAAAATAACCAAACTCCAAGAGCACCAAGGACCCCTCATTTCAACCCCGAGCTACAAATATTCTCACCTGTCAGATCCAGACAATACCTGGATTTGATCTACTATCCTCAGAGTGTTTTTAGGCTGCACAATTCTATCTCTGCGCAGTGTATTACAGCAGGGGTCCCCAACTCCCGGTCCGTAGATCGGCACCGTTCCCCAACATGCCACAAACCGGGCCACACAGACAAGCGAAGCCTCATTTGAAGCACCTGAAACCACAGCTGCTCCTGTCCGCAGAGGAAAAACCTCTCTTTACAGAATCGGTGCCCCAAACATTGGGGGCGCACTGTATTACAGGGAGCTAAAAGGCACAATTAATGAATTCGGGCTTTATGATGTCTTACAGCCCACTTTTTATTTTACAGAGCCTTCTGCAGTTTTATAGCTTCTCGACCAAATGTTATGGCTTTCTGTGTTATCCAAATATGAAACAATCCCTGAATGCGGCTAGCTAAAGGCCCACCAAATCTTAGCTACAGTATCCTGTATGCTACCATTTCTGGGAAGCTACAAATGGGAGCCATTTTGGATCCAGATCAAGCTTGGTTTAAAAACCCGTAGAAAATGGAGGACGCAACGCCAGATACAGACAACGAATTGAGTTTCTTAGCTCAGGGTATCACGCATGGTCTGTTCACAGCGGCCTCCATGTAGAAGTCAAAAAGTCACGAGAGGAGTCCACAGGATAGTTATCTCTCTCCTTTTTAACATTCAGGAACCGCACAAGAAAGGAAATGGTTTTATGACTACCATCTTGAATTTTTTTTTAATTTGCACACATCCTGGCACTAAGTGGCTACCCTGTTTCCCCGAAAATAAGACCTCCCCGGATAATTAAGCCCAATTGGGCTTTTGAGCGAATATGCGCTAAAATAAGTGTTAATACCACTTTATAATGCCTTGGTAAGGACACCCTTGGAATACTGCATTCAGTTTTGGTCGCCACAATGTAGAAAAGATGTGGAGACTCTGGAAAGAGTGCAGAGAAGAGCCACAAAGATGATTAGGGGACTGGAGACTAAAACATATGAAGAACGGTTGCAGGAACTGGGCATGTCTAGTTTAATGAAAAGAAGGACTAGGGGAGACATGATAGCAGTCTTCCAATATCTCAGGGGCTGCCACAAAGAAGAGGGAGTCAAACTATTCTCCAAAGCACCTGAGGGCAGAGCAAGAAGCAATGGGTGGAAATTGATCAAGGAGAGAAGCAACTTAGAACTGAGGAGAAATTTCCTGACAGTTAGAACAATTAATCAGTGGAACAAGTTGCATCGAGAAGTTGTGAATGCTCCAACACTGGAAATCTTTAAGAAGATGTTGGATAGCCATTTGTCTGAAGTGGTGTAGGGTTTCCTGCCTAGGGAGCGGGTTGGACTAGAAGACCTCCAAGGTCCCTTCCAACTCTGCTATTGTATATATTTGTATAAGCCCTCCCCAAAAATATTGCAACACAGCAGCAGCCATGAGGTGACCCCACTCGCTGCCTCCTGTACATCAAAAATAATAAGTCCTCCCCAAAAATAAGGCCAAGGGCTTATTTCGGGGGACTAAAAAAATAAGACCCTGTCTTATTTTCGGGGAAACCCGGTGGCTCTCAAAACTATTCAGCACCATTGAAGGAATTGGCTGTTGGCATTGACCATACTGTATGAAAAAAGGTCAAGCATCATTAAATTTCAGATTTTAAATGAAACCAGCTAAACAGCACTCTGCTTTTCTATTATACCACAAAATGATAATGATCAAACCCATAACATTTCTGATGAGAGAGCATTGTGTAAACCTATTTAGATATATCACTTTGTTTTGCATATCTCCCAATGCAGGCAGTCCTCGGCTTACAACAGTTCACTTAGTGACTGTTTGAAGTTGCAACGGCCCTGAAAAAGTGACTTATGACCATTTTTCACACTTATGACCAATGCAGCATCTCCATGGTCACGTGGTTTACATTTGCATGCTTGACAACTGGTTCATATTTATGACAGTTGCAGTGTCCCAGTGTTATTAAATTAACATGGCGATTCACATAACAAATGTAGAGAGCGGTGAGTGGTCTAGAGGTGGCGCTCTCGCCTCACAATCAGGAGGCTGTGAGTTCGATCCTAGCTAGAGGCAGATATTTTTCTCTCTGGGCACAATGAGAATATATCTGCTGGGGGGGGGGGGAAACCTCCACATTGGCGACAGGAAGGACATCCGGCCACTAAAACACTCTGCTAGCTCCATTCAGTTGCCCAGACTCCAACCCACAAGGGATTAGGGGGGGGGTGTTAAATGAAGATGATAATGATGATTCACATAACAAATGTGGCAAGGAAGGTTGTGAAATGGAACAAAACTCACTTGACAAATTTATCATTTAGCCACATAAATTTTGGTCTCAATTGTGGTTGTAAATTGAGGACTCCCTGTATTGTATACACTATACAAGTTGAAAATCCGCTCTAGAAATAGTTGGAAATTCTGGTGTGGAGTAAGAATCATAGCAGGGCCAGGTCTGGTTAGTAATTGGATGTGAGACCACCAATGATAATTGGATGTGAGACTACCAATGATAAAATTTATGAGCCAGCAGGGTACTTCAGCCACCAAAAAAGCCAACACAGTCCTAGGTTGCCTTAAAAGGATAGAATCAAGATCACATGAAGTCGGATTTCCCCAACTTAGTGTCTTGTAAAATATTTTGAACCTACTTGAATTAATATTCACAAAGGGTGTGTGTCAGGTTTCCGAAAGATTCATGATTGATTCATGAGCCTCGAGCCAAGTTTCAAAAGAAAACCAGTCATTTATTAGAAGCCCCGTTTCGGCAATATCCTATTGCAGTCAGATCTAAGCCTCATTTGAATTATGGCTGAACTTTACCCCGTTCCTTCCCTCCCCTCAGTCTGTGTCATAAATCACATTCTCCAATGAGGTGCACTCCTAACAAGCCTGCTGTAGCAATCTGAGATCCGACTCTAGCCGAAGGTATGCGTGGAATGCGCTTCTCCCCCTTTCCTCACCATGGCAACTTTATGAGTTGATACTTGGTATGCCAAAAAAATTTTTTTTTTAAAGAACAAAAGAGGACATTGGGTTGAAGAAGGTTGAATAACAAAAAATGTTCTTCTTGTTGAGAAGATAAGAGTAAAATTCTTCCCAAATCTACATTCTGTGAATAAAATTTGTGACGGTAGCTTTTAATAAAAGTTCAAGGGAAGTTAAACAAAATAGGATGGATGATTGAATGGCTGCCTGACAGATTAAAATGAAGTTGTACAACTTTCTATCCTTTGATGATGATTGCTGCGGACTATTGAAACGATAAACCCACTGAAGTAAATCCCAGTGTGTATAATATCCTCCGAGCATTTCCTCTGATAGACACAATTTAGACTCCATCATAAACAACATAAATGCCATCATTTAATTGAAAAAATTAAAATGCAAGGTTACTTCCTTGGACCAGAGGGTCCTTGGCACTTTCATTCAAACTCTCTTGGGGGGGGGAAATCAGCCCTGTTTGTTTGTTCTCAATCCTGCGTTTCCAAAAAGTCCTTTGAACTTTGGAAAATGAAGGAGAGGATTGTAAACTGCTTAGAAGGGGGCTGTAAAGCACTGTGAAGCGGTGTATAAGTCCAAGTGGTATTGCTATGGGCAGACACTACAGGGAGAGTGGTTAGCCAAGTCCTATAAATCATAGAAAACTTTATAAGGGACCTTGAATGGCACCTGGAAGTCTACCGTAAGCAGTAGAGCTCACAAAGCAAAGGTTCAAACGGTTCACCGACAAAAGGGCGAACGACAAAAGCGCGAGTTCTAAAGCGCGCCGACGAATGAGCACTGAAGCGCGGCAACAACAGCACGGCGACAGAAGCGTGCTGTAAACCTAAACCTAACCCTAACCCTAAACCTAACCCTAAACCTAACCCTAAACCTAACCCTAAACCTACCCCTAACCCTAAACCTAACCCTAAACCTAACCCTTACCTTAACCCTTACCTTAACTTAAATCACGCTTCTGTCAGCGTGCTGTTGTCATGTTGATGATGTTGCGGTTTTAGCGCCGCGGTTTTATCGGCACGCTTTTGTTGTGCGCGCATTTGTCGGGTCACAGGTTCAAACACCTATGGCTCTGCATTCTGGACCAGCGACAGCTTCTGAGCTGTGTTCAAGGGCCGCCTCACCTAGAACACATTGCAGTAGTCCACATTCTGAGGTGCAGTTGTCCACGTCTGAGATCCACATCTACAGCGCCTCCGTGGCTGTTTGGAGGGCCTCCCAGTCCAGAAACAGTTTGTGGATAGAGGATGGATCCATCCAAACGGTTTCCTACGCCAGCTACCACTTTCTCTTCAAGCAGGAGCTGCAAGTCCAGGGGAGAGCTCCAAATTGTGTACAAGTCCCAATGGAAAATAGAAAATGTTCACTTCAGAGTGGTCCGAATACCCACAGCCACTCAACGTTGCTAGGGTCGAGTCTGAATCTACCCCATCCTGTCCAGATACAAACACACTGGGACGAGACTTCAAAAATCAACTTTGTTGACCAGGGATGTTGGTACACATCTCAGTATCCCCTTTATACATATTTATATTTTATTCCCAAATTATGTAGATATGATGTACTTACGGATATTAAATTGGAGGGGCTAGATATCCAGATGTTTACAACCCAAGTCTGGTAGCCCAATGTAACAGATGTTCTGGTCTTCACCATTTAAGTTTCTGGTTGAAATCATGAATCCTGTCCCAAGCAGATGAATGTCATCTGCTACTGTGGTGTCAGATACCATGTTTTTACCTGGCCCCTTCTAAAGCCAAGATTAAAAAAAAAACCTTTAGTTTAAAAGGATAATAATATTTCACTTTTGTTGCCTGCAGAAGAGGAGTTGACGTTCGATACTGTTCATTTCAATCCTTATCCATTCTAAGCATTGGGAAATGATGTCCTGGTTCTACCGTAGCCTGTTCCTTTTCTAGAGAAGAATTGTTCTACAACTGTACCATGGGTCTATCCTCAATGACCCAGTCTACCGTCTTCACAGGCCAGCTCTGGACCTGTTTGACCTCACGTATCCTTATACTCTCCTCAAAACCATGAGCCACGGTAGAGAATGGATTCATCTATGTGTCAGTTGGCCACAACCTGTGAGTGCATCACCCATAAAATGTACTACTCGAGAGCCTTCCGAAATTCGGATGACCGAACGCCAATCCGCGCTGTTGACTCCTCATGGTGTGTTCCTAATTTTCTTCCTTGGCTGCTAAAGCTCTGTGTCTAACTTTTCAGTTTAAATGCACTTGGTGAAGCAAAGAAATTTCGGGGTGGGGATGATAAACCTTCTTCTCTTGGGTTCCAGAAGGTAAGAAGGAAGCTCTGAGCCCAGCCGGCAAGCTAAGATTCTGAATGTTCTAACCACCGTCGTGTCACCAGTTTCTCCTTTCCTCTGGCTGTCTCGTATACAGTACTGTGCGTTTTGCGCTCTCAATGGTTGTGACTAGCATTGCCGCCACTTGGCAGGAGTTCTGTGTATCTAACCCTTTCTCTTGTCCACCTTCTTTGCATGCCTCCGAATACAGTTAGCTGTGCGATCGATGCATGTCGAAAGAAGCCTAATCTCTGTTTTTCGTCTCTCTGTTACCACCAGGCCTCCTGAACCCGTTTACAGCACTGTGAACAAATTCTGTGATAAGCCACCTTCTCCTAGGCATTATTCCCCTGTCGAGTGTGACAAAAGCTTCCTCCTTTCAGCTCCCTACCCCCACTACCACATAGGCCTGCTCCCTGACTCTGAAATCATCAGGTACTGCATGTGCTTATTCCTCGTTTCCACATGTGAGCATGCATGGGTGTCACGTAAGGGCAGACGAGACGCTGTACGCCCGCCTCTCCGAGACGCTCTCTCTTGATTGATGAGGAAACACCAAACAAACACCATCTCTCCAATCAAGAGAGTTCAGTCTGGAGAGCTGGGAGCCCCTGGTGGCATCTGAGCCCTTTGGGGTGGGACCCTACCGAAGGTGGGAAGTTGCAATTACGTGGAATTGGATATCTTAACTCTGGGGTGACACCAAAAGTGGGTTTCTGCTGGTTTGCCCTGGATCGGATGAACCAGTAGCGGCAGTGGCGGGAGGCTCCGCCCACCCACCCGGACGCTTCTGTGCATGTGCACGAGAGAACCGGTAGTAAAATAAATTGAAACCCACCACTGGTTAACACCTCCGAAAGAGGCGGCCCTTTAAAGAACTTTTCACGTCTACGGAAGGTTCAAGTTGGAGCCTTCCATAGATTTTTGTCGATTCAAGTTGGAGTCTTCTACCATTCGCCTACCTCTGGGTGGTTTGGTTACGAACCTTTCAGGCAGAGTATTGTGGCCTGAAGGTCAATCATCTGGCTATGTTCTAGGGCTCATAAATGAAAGATGGACGGAGGAGACATGAGCAATAAGGAAATAAGGGTGGTTTTTTTTTTTTAAGATACAAGGGATTCAGTGGTAGAGAGAGTTCCGAAAGTGGGGGAGAGAACCTTGGTAGACCTCCATTCTTCCACAAATGAGTCATCTTCTCATGTGTATCTAAGATTATGGCTTTAGACTGTTATTGCTCCACTAAGTAGCAGATGAAGACTAAATCAATACACATGTAGATTTATTTAATTTTAGTTAAGAACATTCATATTTTCTAACCAAGGAGAGAAGCTAGAACTAAGGAGAAATTTCCTAACGGTGAGAACAATCAACCAGTGGAGCCTTCAGAAGTTGTGGGTGCTCCATCACTGGATGCTTTCAAAAAGAGACTGAACAACCATTTGTCTAAGGTGGTAAAAGGATCTCCTGCTCGAACAGGGGGTTGGACTAGAAGACTCCAAGGTCTCTTCCAACTCCATGTTCTATAGGGCCTCCCAACTCACTCTCAATGACCCTGGGTGACTTACAAAGACCCCCCCCCCCAAAAAAAATCTCATATTAAAAAAAAACAATAAAAAAACAAGAACCATCCCACCATCCCTGGTGACAACAGTCAAACCAATTGATGGGCTCCATCAAACTCTGGGTTCCCCAGGCCTATTAGCAAAGCCAGGGCCTTGCAAAGTCGGAGCCAATCTTATTTCTGCTGAGATGATCCCCAAGGAGGGAGCCACCACCGAGAAAGCCCTTCTTCTTGGTCCCACCAGATGGACCTCCTTAGGACAGGGGAACTTCTCTTTGGGAGAAGATGGGATCACGTAGATTAAGAAGCATCGCCTTCCCAATGAAAACCTGCCAAAATGCTAATGCTCATATACTGTAGGTATCAGAGAGCTTCCTCCATTGTCATCACTATCACAGCTGACATATAAACAAGGGCCGTTGCTATGTATTACAGGGGTAGTATTCACTTACTTTCCCTACTAGTTCACAAATGTGAGTGCGCTCGGCCTTCCACGCATGCCCTTTGGCTTGAAAATGTGCCTAAATAGGACGGCATTGAGCCGGGGCAGGTGGGCGCCCCCCACCCCCCGAATTTCCACTACCAGTTAGGGCAAACTAGTCCGAACCGGCTGAATACCACCTCTGTGTAAATAGACTTTTTTTTAAAACTTGCTTTGATGCAGGCTTGTTTCAGTTTTAATTGTTGTTGTTTTTTTTAAAATAGATGTATTCCCTTTGCTTGCACCATTCTTTCATTTTACTTCTGTTTATACTTTTATCATATTAATATTGATGGCTTCTTCCTTTCCAGCCAGTTGGCTTTTGTTCCAGCATCCCTGGCAGAGTGAGATCCACCATCTTCCGTATTTTGTATCTGAGATTAAAGTGTCTTTTTAGCTTAGAGATAATAACCACAGTTAGAAGGACGCGGTGGCTCGGCGGCTAAGACGCTGAGCTCGTCGATCAGAAAGATCGGCAGTTGGGCAGTTTGAATCCCTAGTGCCGCTTAACGGATTGAGCTCTCATTACTTGTCCCAGCTTCTGCCAACCTAGCAGAAGCTTACCTTTGCCTTTAACCACAGTTAGAGATGAGATCACTAATTCTCCTGTCAAATGTGACAGGTTTCTGTTTTGGCTCCTTCGCATGACTGATAGAAGGTGGAATTCAGCATGTAGGATGTCTGCATGTGGACGGTACAGAGAGCTCATGGAGAATGGGCAGATAATTTTGAACACCGTGTCTTCTAGTGTGTGGAGGTCTAAATAAGAGAGAGCACCACCAAAGTCTCTAGATATGCTTCCAGAAATCTTTTATTGAACAGTGACATTTATTTTCAGAATAACAGAATTAAAAGGGACCTTGAAGTTCTTCTAGTCCAACCCTTTTGTTCAAGAAGGAGACCCTCTTCTATTCCGGACAAATGCCTGTCCAATCTTTTCTTTAAAACCTCCAGTGTTGGAGCTCCCTCAACTTCTGGAGGCAAGTCATTCCACTGATTAATTGTTCTAACTGTCAGGAAACTCCTCCTTAGTTCTAGGTTGCTTCTCTCCTTGATTGGTTTCCATTTATTGCTTCATGTCTTACCCTCAGGTGCCTTGGAGAATAGCTTGACTCCCTCTTCTGTGTGGCAACCCCTGAGATATTGGAAGACTGCAATCATGTCTCCCCTGGTCCTTCTTTTCATTAAACTAGACATACCCAGTTCCTGCAACCATTCGTGATATGTTTTAGCCTCCAGTCCCTTAATCATCTTTGTTGCTTTTCTCCACAATATTTCTATTTGGTCTTCTCCCATTACTCTTGCTGCCACAATCCAGGATTAGAGAGTTCTTTGGAAGACTTTGTTCTAAAAGATGGATGCCCCAATGTCTTCAGGAGCCTGCTATTCTTTGTACAGAATTCCCAATGGCCAAGTGTTAAAACTGGATGAGCTGAACTGGCAGCTTTAAGATGTTAAATAGGGTTCCACCACAAAACCGCGGTAGACTAAAGCGCGCTCGACGAAAGCGCGTACCTGACGTCATCACAGCGCGACGAAAACATCACGCTGTGAGCGGTAAAGTTAAAATTAACGCGAAAACCTTACCCTAACCCCCCAAACCTAACCCTAAACCTAACCCTAAACCTAACCCTTAACCTAACGCTAAACCTAACGCTAACCCTTAACCTAACCCTAAACCTAACCCTAACGCTTAACGTAACCCTAAACCTAACCCTAACCCTTAACCTAACCCTAAACCTAAACCTAACCCTTAGCTTTACGTGAATCGGCTTGCTTTAAAAGCGCTTTTTAAAGCGCCCTTTTTTCTCCGCGGTCGTATTTGTCGCGCTGCTGATGACGTCAGGTACGCGCTTTAATCGGGCGCGCTTTAGTGGACCGCGGTTTTGTCGTGCCACGGTTAAATAGATGCTTCAACCACCTACAAGTATGGACCATTTTGCTTCTTAACTTCCTCAAACCTTGCAAAATACGAAAAGCAGCCCCCTATTCTGGGAGCAATTGGTAGAAGACCACAAAAAGGAAACTAGAGGATGATCGTTGGGTCCAAGCACGATTACCATGATGCGTTCTTCTCTGAAGACCACAATGCTGGACAACAATAGAAGCAGTGAGACAGCATGGCTTCAGAAGTTGTGGGTGCCCCATCACTAGAATTTAGAACAACAGAGTTATGGCAGAATTGCACCAGTTAAACATTGCAAAGATGGCAATGGGGTCTAATTCTGTTCCTCCCAAAATATTGATGGCTTCTTACGGTTACCTATAGCAATAGCACTTAGACATATACACTGTTTCATAGTGCTTTTACAGCCCACTCTAAGTGGTTTACGTAGTCAGCCCCTTGTCCACAACAATCTGGGTCCCCATTTTACCCACCTCGGAAGGATGGAAGGCTGAGTCAACCTTGAGCCGGTGAGATTTGAACTGCTGAACTGCATCTAGCTGTCAGCTGAAGTACCCTGCAGTACTGCAAGTACTTTCCTACCTGTAGGAAACTAACCATCATCAAAAGACTTCCGTTCTTCTGCCTAGCGATCTATCACAGCTCACTAGTATCTTCCCGCCGACGCTGAATAAAACAGGAAGCGATTCCTTCAACAATAATCTTTTTCTCTTACAATTCTCCTGCTCTCATTACGATTCCATTCAGCTCCACCTGGTGTTTTAGAGAGCGGTTTTTCAATCTTATTTTATAGACTTACACGTTCATAAATCACTTTGCACAGCATTGAGATGCTAGAAAAAGTGCAGAGAAGAGCAACAAAGGTGATTAGGGGACTGGAGGCTAAAACATACAAAGAACGGTTGCAGGAACTGGGCCTGGTTAGTCTAGTGAAGAGAAGGACCAGGGGAGACAGGATAGCAGTCTTCCAATATTTGAGGGGCTGCCACAGAGAGGAGGGGGTCAACCTATTTTCCAAAGCACTTGAAGGCCAAACAAGGAATAATGGATAGAAACTGATCAAAGAGAGATTCAACCAGTAAGATCCCATAGATTGGTCCTCCTTCGTGTGCCTTCGGCCATACAATGTCGGCTGGCAGGCCCTCGGAGGAGAGCCTTCTCGGTGGCTGCTCCGACTCTTTGGAACCAGCTCCCCCCGGAAATCCGGACCATACCCACTCTGATGGCCTTCAGGAAAGCCATAAAAACTTGGCTGTTCCAGCAGGCCTGGGGCTGTTGACCTCACTATTGAGGTCCGGCCCCGACTAGAATGAATTTATGATGGATGATTGTTATTTTTAAATTGTACTGTTTTTATGTTTTTTATATTCTGTTTGTAAGCCGCCCGGAGTCCTTTGGGATTGGGCGGCATATAAAAGTTTTAAATAAAATAAATAAATAAACCGAGAAATAAGAAGAACTTTTTTGACAGCGAGTACAATAGCAATAGCAATAGCAGTAGACTTATATACCGCTTCATAGGCCTTTCAGGCCTCTCTAAGCGGTTTACAGAGTCAGCATATTGCCCCCAACAATCTGGGTCCTCATTTTACCCACCTCGGAAGGATGGAAGGCTGAGTCAACCCTGAGCCGGTGAGATTTGAACCGCTGAACTGCTGATCTAGCAGTAGCCTGCAGTGCTGCATTTAACCACTGCGCCACCTTGGCTCTTGTACAACCAGCCCATGGAACAGATGTTGCCTTTGGAAATAGTGGGAGCTTAATCACTGGAGGCTTTCAAGAAGAGACTGGACTCCCATTTGTCAGAAATCGTGTAGGGTCCCCTGCTTGGGTGGGTGGAGGGTTGGACTAGATGACCTACAAGGTCCCTTCCAACTCTGTTAATCTGCATCCTTTTTAGAGAAAGGCAGTTATTATATTCACAGCGCCGGTGAAGTCAGGCTGCATAGGGTTCTAACTTTAATACAGCGATTCTTATTCGTTTACCTTGGGATGAAGCCTTCTCGGATTTCATAAAACTACCCTTCCAGGCCTTAAAGAAAAGAATTGGACTTTGTTTCTCTGCCTGTAATTTAATATGCAACTGATCTCAAGAGCAGTTCCTGGTATATGTTTGTGTCGCATCTCCAGAGGTGAAATTAGAGCCTTAGCCTAGAATTCTGTCAGAATTTGGATTTTGAATGTGAGCTATAATCCCCTACCACCCATTTAGTTCATGCTAATTTTCCGTTCGTTCATTCCTCACCTTTATTTCTGCATTCCGTTCTCTCCTGGTGGCTGTTCATTTGTTTGTTCCCTGTTTCTTTCTAATATTTACGGATAGCTGTGTTTTAGCATGCAATTAATCTGCACGGAACCGTAAAGCTAGTAGGCATGAATGATGTGGTGATGCCATTTACATATATGCAGCGAGGGCCCCGTCTGATCCATCAGGGTTTTCGGCCAGAGATATAATGATAATCGTGGCACGACAAAACCGCGGTCCACTAAAGCGCGCCCGATTAAAGCGCGTACGTGACGTCATCAGCAGTGCGACAAATAAAATTAAAAATAAATTGAATTAAAATTAAAATAAAATTAAAGCAAGCCGATTCACATAAAGGTAAGGGTTAGGGTTAGGGTTAGGGTTAGGTTAAGGGTTAGGGTTAGGTTTAGGGTTACGTTAAGCGTTAGGGTTAGGTTTAGGGTTAGGTTAAGGGTTAGCGTTAGGTTTAGCGTTAGGTTAAGGGTTAGGTTTAGGGTTAGGTTTGGGGGGGTTAGGTTTAGATTTACGCGTTAATTTTAAGTTTACCGCTCACAGCGTGCTGTTTTTGTCGCGCTGTGATGACGTCACGTACGCGCTTTCGTCGAGCGCGCTTTAGTCTACCGCGGTTTTGTGGTGGAACCAATGATAATTGCTCCCTTCTTTAAGACAACTTGCCTTTAATCAGTGTGCGTGCTTCCCCTCCCCTCCCCCCGTCTTCCTAAAGATCTCAAAATGACTAGCCTTATTTTTGAATGAAATGAGGAACCAAGGATGGGCAAGCAACTTCAAGTGACCTATTTTACCTCTGAGATAGGAAATATTAAGCCAAAGTTTCTTTCAATATTGCAAAGTTCCCCATGGCAGATTATTTGTCTATTTGACTTGGAAACCTCCCAGAGAGAGGGGGGGGAGGGAGGGAGGGAGGGAGGGGGAAGGAGAGAGAGAGAGAGAGAGAAAGAGAGAGAGAGAGAGAGAGAGAGAGAGAGAGTTTGTGTATGTGTGTGAGAGAGAGGGAGAGGGATAGATTACTTTGTGTTAGATTATAGCAAGAAGATGGGAGGGTTTAAGAGAAGAATTTGCTTTTGGGGTTTTGACATTTTTTGAAAAAGCCTCAGGAATCCACAAATGTTTTTGCTAAGAGTAGAACTTGGCTGAAGTTGAAAAGCGAAGCAGCCCTCGTTAATACCTGGACAGGAAACCATCAGGATGTTTCAGAGCTGTAGATTAGACTTGGAATTAAAAAAAAAAATTGTGGAAGAAGACAATGGTAGCCACACTGGAGGTTCTCAAGAAGAGACGACACAACAATTTATCTGGTATGGTCTAGGGTCTCCTGCTGGAGCAGGGGGTTGGACTAGAAGACCTCCCAGGTCCCTTCCAACCTTATTGTTCCATTCTATGCTCTATCACAACGTGAGTATCTCTCTGTAGCCATCAGAAGTCCAGTCTGACTTTTACCAAAATACAGTGGTACCTCAGTACTCATCATTAATTGATTCCAGGAAGCACGATGACTACCAAAAATGATAAGTATCGAACACATTGTTCCCCAAAAAGCACAAAACAGATTCCTGGTTCCAACAAAGCCCCTTTTATTAAACGAATGTGAATTCCTCTCATTCACATACAGCAAGGCCTGGCAAACAGTCTTTCAAAGGAATATTTATGACTACAGACCTTATCAATCTTGGAAAGCTGCCATGTAAATATTTTCCAAATGAGGTGCTGTGTAAGGAAAGACTTGGCACAGAGTCTCTGAGATTCACGGACAGATCTTCACACTCCTGAAATGAATGAATGAATGAATGAATGAATGAATGAATGAATGAATGAATGAATGAATGAATGAATGAATGAATGAACGAACAAACGAACAAACAAATTGTTTCCTGCAAAAGCCCATTCCCCTTTTAATCCTCTTTTATTCCCTATGGGAGGGTCCATTCACCGTCCACCTGTGGCTTTACTCCCAAGTCGACCCTGATTTCTTAGCTGTTCTTTTCTTCTGGCAGCTCTGCGCATGCTCACACTGGGAAGAGGCTCCAGCTGTTCCTCTGCCTCACTGTTGTCTAGGTTCGAAGGCAGCTGAGAACTGCCAGAAGGCTCTGGCCCCCTCTCTGCCTCCGACACAGAGCCCTCATCAGAGCCTTCCTCAGACTCCAGGACTGGCCCAGGTTCCTCCCCAACCTCCTCACTGTCCGAATCAGCTGCCAGCTCCATTGGCTGCTGGCGGGCCACAACAAATACAAGGCAGCCAACTCCAATAAGTTCTAGCTGGTGCATTGATCACTAAACAAAAGATGAGTACCACGTCAAAACTTTCACGTCGAAATGCATTGAATGCCAAATTCGATGAGTTTCAAAACAGTTGAGTACCAGGGTACCACTGTATTTTATTTTCTCTCTCTTGCATCAAAAGAAATCTGTCTTAGATAGCGATTCTTTCATAAAAGTAATTTAAAGCCATGTGCACGCACCACACATCAATTTATAGTTTTTACAACTGATGTTTATTGAATTGAACAACCTGCATTCATGTATCTCTCGAACCATACACAACCACACGACCTGGGCTGATAGAATACATAATACTGCGAAGGAATCCCCCACATTTTAGCCTAGCATGTTGGGTAAACACACAGCCCAGAAGTACCTTATTGTGACATTCACACAACATGCTCCATCAGGTAAGTTTCAGTCTTTTACTCATGCCAGTTTCATTGAGTGT